>NW_007260058.1:52887-181048 GCF_000164805.1 Carlito syrichta | reverse complement strand
GCAGGTCGAGGCTGCGGTGGCCGGGAGCGGCCACTGCACTCCTGTCTGGGCAACAGAGTGAGACTCCAACTCAAAAAAAAAAAAAAAAAGAAAAGAAAATATCTGTAAAGTTATGCGTGTTTCAGTAACGATTTCTTGAATCTACAACAAATCCTTATATTTGTGTATCTGAATTTTGAAAATAGGATGACAGATTTACATTTTCCTGAAACTTCTGAATACTAAGAAATATGACTTTAAGCTTTTTCAATAAATTTTGGAATAGTAGATCTTCAGTTATGATGTGTAGACATTCCAAGAAATAAAGCAAAAGAGCATCTGTTTCTCAGAAGAATGTTCATTTTGACAGATTTTACCTTCCGAAGATGATTTATAACAGTATCTCCCATCCACATACTCTTCTATAATGTTTTCTTGGTCTTCACCCATCAAAAAGTGGAGCATTGAATCCAGTGGGCCCTGTGATTGCTGATTGCTTTGCCCAATATACCATGGCAGAAGTTAGGGTCAATTTATCCATCAATCAGACACAGCAAGCATAGTACTTAGAGCCTGTGATACTTTTAGGGGTCTTTAAAAATGTTTACATATATTTTAAAATCAGAGGCAATAAAATGGACTTTTAGGTTTAAGAGAATGTTTACATATACACTGATATATTCACCTTTAAATCAACACCATCATAAAATATCATTATATATTTATGTATTTCTTTATTTAAAATGTCTTAGGAACATGTTCATGCTCACTTAAGTACCAAAAGATCTTGAGGGTATATTATTTGTATTATAAACAAGCCCAAGAAACTCATTACTTTTTCAGAGGATTAGTTAAGATTTTGAAGTGATTAAGGATTTAAGTATTTTTTAACCGGAACACCACCAATCTGTTTTCTTATTTCCTGCTTTGCCTGAAAACTCTCTAGTTCAGCTCAGAGAAAATAATAGGCTTTGCTTAAGTATCCACTGTGCTGTTTTAAATATCTATTCTGTGGAGAAAAAATTGACTACTTCTTATCATATTCTAATGGGCAATAGCATTCACGATATTGGTCATATATTCATCAGGGAAAGATAGAGATTTAGAAAAGATAGTAGAAGGTAATTTTACGATCATTTTTATAGTTATGTTAGAAAATAGGCCAAAATGTGAATGACATAATTATAGAAGTATTTAGCTTAATTGAGGTCTCCTAAAAAGAAAAGTGACCAGACTACTTTCAAAATTGCTGTTAGTATTGTGAAAACTGGCCAATCTAATGAGCCTGTATTTTAAAATCCAAGAAAAATAGGGCAATATGAAGAAAGCTGTGAATTTTCAGTACTTGATTACTGGTTCTTTTAGAATTCTACAAATAATACATAACCCTTATCCTCTACAGTGTGTGCATGCATGCGCACATGCATGCATGCACACACACAGAGAGAGAGAGACTTCACAGCATGAAAGTCATAGCAGGAAAGACATACGATCCCTTAAGGATTTGGGCAAAATATGTGGGGAAGACTGGTCATAATAGAGCAGTGAAGAGACACATATAGAAATGAAACTATCGTCTGATTTCACAGAAAAATGAAGCCCTTTTCTTTTTCCACATTAAAACTGAAGATAATGTAGAACATATGCCTTCTCACTCTACTTGAAAATGATACCAACTCTGTTAAAAAAAAAACTGAGCTATGAATTTTTCATTATATTTGAAAGTAGTTGTACATTTTTATGGCAGATGAATTTTGTTACAGTATCTCCAGTCTCTGGTATAACAAATCCCTCACACAATAAATCTTTTATGACTGGAGAAAACTGTATGTTTTTTCCTAAATAAACTTTTTCCTATGAGATGTTCTTCAAAAAGTATAACAACTTTAGAAACCTAAATTGTGGGATCTATTTTAAGTTTTGGCAAAACAAGACCAATTCTCTAATTCACAAAAGGTTATGTGGGCATTCACACTCCCACAAAGAACTGGCTTTCTTTAGGGGAATATGCTGCCTCCTCCTTTGTTTTTGAGTAGGAGTGCTCTGGACAAAGTCACCCCACCACACATTCTGACCAGTGTTCCCAAGGCTGGGGGTAGATCATCTTAGGTTGTTTTAGCAGGTCTCCATTTCTGCAGCTGTAGCAGATCTTCAGAAAGAGAAGAACAATTCACTACTCCATTCTGACAAAAGCAAATAATGAAAAGTAAACCGGAAAATATCCCCGCTCTCTGAGTCAAAACATCCTATAGAGAAAGCAGCAGGTTAACAGAAATGCAATTGAGACTCCTTTTTTGATAAATCAAAGGGAATCAAGACACAAATATGAGAGTTGCTGAAGCAGTGCTTGCAAGACAAATCAGATCTCTATAATTTCAGTTGGTTATCATTTTTGCAAGACTTTATTTCAGGATGTCTTAACCTTGGTGTTAACTGATATTTTCTGCAAGATAGTTCTTTGCTATAGGGACTGTTCTGTGTACTGAGGAATGTTTAGTTGCATCGCTGGCCTACACCCATTAAGAGGCAGTAGCACCGCCCACACAACAGTGACAACAAAAATGTCTCCAGACATTGCCAAGTATCTCCTGAGGGTAACACCTCTCATGATGGAAACCACTATTTATTTGAATCTATTCATAAATCCTGGCATATAAATATGTACTGAGTGAATAAATTAACAAATGAAGAGGATTAGATTGTCTATTCCTATTGCCAGGTGAATACTTAGCAAATAGTAATTCTCCCTCTAAATTCCAGGTGTAGTATCTTGTAAATAAATTTGCTTTGCACAAGTTCAGTTCCAATTCTTGCCTTGAGAGGGTAGTTTATTTAAAATAAATGTTTCTGAATGAAAAAAGCATGACTAAATTCCAGTTGACATAGGTTATTCAGCATAAAATTTGCCTCCACTCTCTACTCATAACTTAATTAAAAGGTGAAGGGATTTTTAAAAGCATAAATTACCAAGAATGGAAAATAAGAAAATGACAGCAAAATTTGGGGAAATGGAAAGCAAAAGAACATTTGGTAAATATTTTCATCTATTTAATAAGCTAAATTCTAAGTTGGCAATTATGAAAGCTGTGAAGAGCCATGATCTGCGCACACACACACACCAAATCTCATAAATCCATGCTACCAGGTATCACTGGAAGTCATGATAAGAAAGGGGAAGTAATGAACGGATTGGTCAAAGTCTGTTTTAAAAGCTTTTAGACCTCAGATACCCTTCTTTTAAAGCAGTAAGACAACTTTCTTTCCATGAGTCTTAGAAGCTTCAAGATTTATTTTCTCAAAGGGTAAAACATAAAAACTCTGAACTGGGGGAATACAAGAGAAAACACCAAGTAGTGTTGAAGGCAGGAGTAGTTTATGGAAGACAGGAAGATCAAATGCAAAATTGTCTACACAAAGAATGCTGAAATCCTAATTCTTGAACTTACACCTTCTCAAAGGGAACACAAGGGGCAATGTGATGTAATGGATGCTGGAGCCAGTTTGCTGATTTGTGTATGACTAGTGTTGTGTGACCTTGGACAAGTTATTCAAATCTTTTTATCTCAGTGTCTTCATTTATAACACTGCAATTAAAATAGTACATATCCTAGAAAGCTGTGAGGATTAAATAAAATATTGCTTAATAAGTAATCAGAACTCTGGCCTATAATAAACACCAGGTAATGGTTTATTATTATTATTATTATTATTATTAATCAGATAAGCCTAAAAGAAAAGATGTAAAGATGTGTCCAGTGGTGTTTTCCAGCATAAAATGTAATCCCCTCTCAAAAGACTCACAAACCTCATGGGCTACTCTTGGTTTCCAGTTAACTTTTCAATTCCCATTACAAAATATCAGTAGTCAGCCAAGGGTCACCAAACTTTGAGAAAGTTCTTTAGTACTGAAGTCAGTAATGAAAATAAACAAGAAAAGTAATATATAATCTTAAAGAAGTGTAGATATCACATTTATAAGAAAACTCAGGAAAAATAATTAAAATCCTCAGTGAGGTAAGAGAAAATGTATCCATGAAGCAAGAACAAGTTGCTAGGCTGCCAGTAGAGTATTAACAAAAGAATAAATAGGAGCTGTAGGGAATAAACATATAACAAGTATAAAAAATTCAACAGAAAGTGCAAAAAATGAGTTTGGGGTCTCCCAAAAACTACCAGCTAAAGGCAAAGAAAAAACAAAAAATTAGAGAATCAGACCAAAAGTACCCACATCTAAGTAAAAAATGGTGTCATGTAACACTTTAACATGCCTCAACTATGGAAACTGATAGGGTTAAGGTAGAATAAAAATATTTTCAGATATGAAAGATCTTAGAAAATTTCCTACAATAAATCTTTTTTTCAGGAAGCTATTGAGCTAAAATAGGAAAGTAACCAAGAAAGAGACCCAGGATCCAGTACCGAAGAGAAGACAAACTCCAAGTTGATGATGAAGGAAGGTCTAAATTAACAATTTAGCAGCATAACTAGAGCAACCAACTCATTCAGGTCAAAGCATTTGAAGACTAGCATGGTTCAAGGAAGGTTCATTATACCATAGATTGATTTGGTAGAGTATTTCAGAAATGTCTGTATCTTTAAAATTGGAATATTCATAGAGCAATCTCATGTAAGTTGATTATTCTCCCACAAAATAAATTAACTCTTTTTTTCTATTCATGTATTTGAAAGACACTGAGATTGTCACAATAGAATTCATCTGTTAAAAATCTATACTGCTGCTTGAGAAGTAATGAAAAATTCATGACTACTGTCTATTTTTTAAAACTATCCTGTGCTTTTTTTTTTCTAGAATGATGGCTTAGCATTTTGTTTTGATCCCTAAGGTTTCCCATCATCAGTTCACAGTAGTTATTTGTGATTCCTGGGCAGTGTTCTATATCTATACAGTCACATCTTTGTGAAAAGAACACTCTATTCTCTTTTCATTAATAAATCCTTTTCTCTTCCTGCCCTAGGGGAGCAAGCACTGAGAGAGAGAGTTAAGAAAAGATTCACAGGCCTAAAATTGACTGCCTTGGGATTAAGACCACAGCCCGTGAGACATAGATGGCTAATTTGTTAAAAAAATGTGCAGCCCACAGTACAACAGGTGTTGTATAGAGAGTAGAGGGCTAAAAATTTCTTTTCATTATAAACTGACAATTTATAACTATAAATGTATACGGTACAAAGTAATGTTGTTATTTATGAATACAATGTGGAATAATTAAATCACAAAGTTAACATATTTATCACCTCAAATACTTAATATTGTTGTGGTGAGAGCATTTGAAATTTACTCTCTTTGCAATTTTGAAATGTATAATACTCTATTCTTAACTATATTCACCCCACTGTGCAATAGAACTCAAAACAAGAAAATAAAAACCTACAAGTTTTATAATCTTTGGCCTTTATCTCCCCATTTACCCCTCCCCCAACACTCTATAACCACCACTCTATTCTTTGCTTCTAAGAGTTTAATTATTCTAGATTCTATATATAAGTGAGAACATGTGGTATTTATCTTACTTTATCTGACTTATTTTTCTTAATATAATGTTCTCTAGTTCCAAGGGCATGGACATTTTTGAGAACACAACCTCTTATCTCCCTCCCCATGGAGCTGTATTCTCTCTAACATCTTCTACTTTTCTTAGTGTCTCCTTAATTGCATTCCAATATACTACATTGCCATCAGTCATCTTTGAAATTCTTCTAAAGCTCTCTTGACTTCCAAGTTGTTCCAGCACCTTGAACAAAGCACTTAAACTTCTCTTGCTGCATCATTTGACAAACTGTTAATAAAGGCAACACAATTTTACTCCTTTTATGATTGAAAATAAGATTTAAATAGTATGTATACATGTGTGTTTAAATAATATAATGAGTTGTAAATATAAGACATTATACTCTTCAACCTTGGTTCACATTTTAACCCTCTGAAAAGACTAATTCTAATAATTGTCAATTTGATGATACAGGGAATTCAATTTAAATCTTAGTTCTTTGATTGGTTTTTGCTAGTCTTTAAAGTATACTGGTATGCCTTCAGATTATGGAAAAACAAGAAAATAAAGGCAAAGGCCATAACCTGAAGGGTCAACTCAGAACTTATTAGATATTTTGAAGTTAGAAATTATTATTATTTAAAGAAACTATATATATTTCAAGTTTGCAATAATTTTTTAAATTTAACTGAGGATAAGGTAAATAAGAGTCTTGGAAAAGCCACAAACTGATGCTTGCACCTCTTAAGAATGGATCTCACTGTCAAGGTTCTATTTTATTAAGCTACTTTTTTTGTTTGTTTAGGTTGGAAATAATGGCGAGATTGTCTCAATTTACTGGAATTATTGCCTAATATGTGCAGAGAAAGGAAAATAGTGATGAGCAACAAGGAGTTGATTCAAAAGCTATAGAGTCTAAATTAATTGAGCATGGTTTAGGACATGCTACTGGTTTTTAAATTAAGTTGCCTTGTCCCTTCAGCACCAAGAATCTGTAACTCCTTATTCTATCACACCATGATGAGAAATTTCCATTTTTACTTCTATCACTGCTTTCTTCCTATGACAGATTACATCTACCTCATAATTTATGCTCTCAGTGTCAACCACCAAATTCTCTACTCCTTTCTCAGCCTCTGGCTTGCTTTCTTATGGCTTCAACTTTCTTATGCCTGGTGCCTTCTTCCTATCCTTCCTCCCTTCCTCCCTCCCTCCCTCCTTCCTTCCTTTATATCTGCTATGATCTTTATGAACATCATTTAGTGGGTCCTTCAGTGTCTATGTAATTGCTCTGTAACCTTTTTTTTTCATCATTCATGTCAAACTAAATGCAAGATTGGATTGACAAATCAGTTAGTGTCGAGAAACTTCACATGTGGGGAATGTCAATGTTGGTTATTTCATAGGCTTTTAGCTAAATTAATGATCATTGTCATTGACTGTGGTGTTTATCCTTTGACTAATTGATACCTGAAAATCATGGTAAAGTTGTTATTTTATTTTTTAGAATGTAGTTGTGGCATGTAAATCATTAAAGTAATTTTTCTTGTGTAATATATAAACTCAGAACCTGTCTATGTTTTTATTATTGATTGTAGTTATCCAGTGAACTTCAGTGTGAAGCATGTTCCAGCTGTTACATGGGAAACATGATTACTTCTTTCTTTTTTTAATAATAAAAAAGACTGTGTTTATTAAGTGACAAAAGTACCAGTCTTATCAATCTTCATATTGCATGGTTAACTTTAAAATATGTTTTGAAATATATACCATTTACTTCCCACCACAATTTTGATATTATTTTTCATATGAGACATTTGAGACCCCGGGACATTCTATGGTTTTGTTCTGACACTACCCAATTTGAGAATATAGGTTTTTAACTTATAGTTTCTTATCTTTTCAAGCAGGCCCAAGTTCCTTTTATACAGCAATGTTATCCATGTGTCAAATGGAACCATGTTTTAATGTAAGCTAATTTCCCCATATGAATTATAAAGACAAATAAGAAATAGAATCAAAGTGACTGAAGGTGAAGTCAACACATTTTCATCTCCAAAATCTTTTTTTAAAAAATTGATTTAATGAGAGATATTGCTTATTTTCTGTCAGGTAAACTTTCTGATGTGGTTCAAAGTATGTCAGTTTACACCAAAAATTGTATGTAAGGTGTTATTACAAGCAGAGATGATTAATTCTTTTGGGTGTATTTTATTCATTCCCTTTTTGAAGTGCAGTGACAGTCTATATATTACTCTAAAGTCTCTGCTTTACATAAAGTTGTACTGTGGAGTTAAATAAAAAATTGGCAAAACATCATAAGATGTGAAAGAAAAGTGCCTATTTCTTTCACAGGCACAATTATAGTTTCAAATGGTTATATTAATTCAACCACAGAACACATGGAATACATTTTTTTTATTTCATATTGAGACCTTGCCACAAGCAAAATAATAAAATTTTTACCCTGCAGACTTGTTAGCTAAACTTTTACCATAGGGCTTATGTAATTACCCTGTAGATTACTGCCCAGATACAATAGGGAAGCTGGGTTTTTCCCTTAATTGGCTGTTTTCAGAGCTGCCACAAGAAAGGAAAATATGGTGCAGTTATCAAAATTTTAACAAAAATGAGAATTTTTGTTTGATTTTTTTCTTTTCCAAGGGCCTCCACACTTTAAATTTGAAATTGATCTTCAATCCTATGTGAAAAGAATATTCCATTCACATGCCAACCATAATCAGCACCCATTGCACATCCTGGTGTCTCTGCTGAAATGATTGAATCCTGTAGTCACTGCGATTGCTGATACTATCTGCTAGAAGAGTGCAGTGTAGACAGTAATTCGTTATTGTGAGTAAGAAGATCTGTTCCAGGTCATTTCACACCAAATGTCCTAAAAGGACCTTTTCTTCTATGCCTTTTAATCCTCAGCCGGTGATTTAACCTTTCAGACCAATTTGTGATTTGACTTTTCTTTTCCTCAGCTCCGATTCCTTCATGAAATAAATTGAAAGTGGTCTATGTTACTGAAGGCAAATTTTTAACTGATGGATGTGAGGGCTGAGCCTATGCCATGCAATGACTGGACTATAAAGTACACACCAGAAGCTGCCAAGCTCCACATTGTGCTCTCAAAAAAATTGGCTTGAACGACTCACCATTAGGAGAACATTCCCTTAGAATTACTGTTTTTATACTGGAAATTGTTTTATTTGGTCCTACCACTTTAACTCCTAAATAGGGTAATTCCTTACCCAAACTTAAATCCATCTTGAAAATAAAAAAACAGTGGCTTTCTCTTACTGTCATTGTCCTTCTCACAATTTCCCATCAGAATACATGACAATCTCATGAGTCTGCCTCTTGCCTATGAAATCCTGGTTTTAGGAGACATCTACAGTTACCATTCTACTAGTGGTAACTGAAGCAATTATTAGAATGAATTTCTGGGAACATTCTCAGAGACATTTAAATTTGAATTTTTATTTTTAACTGTATCCCAAAAGAGTTGCCTAGGGAAAAGAAATCAAGGATCTTGAGCTGGAAGGGAGGGATTGGGAGGAAAAAGAAGAAAAGGAAGTGAGAGAGGAAAAAGAGAGAGAGAAAGAGAAAAAGAGGAGAAAAAGATATATATAGGAGCACAATCTCAGGACTTACAGACTGTTTAGCTGTTTATGTGACTGCTTATTCCATTACAAGCTCACTGGGGCTCACACCACATACTCTTACCACAGCAGGTTGGGATTAGAGGCTTAGTTCAATGTATAACCTTAATATAGAGTGAAAAATAAATGCCCCATGTGGACATAGAATCCCAAACATTAATTTTATCAGGACTTCATTCTGAGGTAAATAGATCCACCAAAGAATATAAAACAGATCTGGCCATTATGAAGTCTACAAAGTTAATAAAGGGTTATCCACTGTTCTCTTAAATAAACTTTAGAAATTATAATTTCCCAAAAGAAATGCATTTGAAAATTTTACTCCTCCAGGACACTTGTTTTCCTTCCTCCATTTTCTATCTCTCTATCTCTCTCTATCTCTCCCCAGCTCTATTCCCCTCCAGGTCCCCTTGTTGTTGTTTTTACTGAACATAATATTTTTATAAGCCTCTTTTGCCTTTATGTATTTGTGAGGGATTGATGGTAATGTGAGAAATAGTGCAGCAAATATCCAGATTAATCATAAAATAGTTACCTAGGGCGGCGTTTTTTATTTTAAGTAACAACTAGAAGAAGACAGGTGGCCTTTTTAAGTGCCTATCGTTGATTAATGAAATGTAAGATTAATTGTGAAATGTTTGGAGGGCCCACTAAAGAATCTTCTCTTGACTTCTCAGGGAGGGCAAGAAAGTGCTTTCTGTATCTTACAAAATAAAGTGATTAATTTTTTTCTCCTGTTTTTATGCAGCCCTCTATATTTATGCATCCCAGGAGAGTCTGTTCCCCTGATATCATAAATGATATTACCTTACATTTGCATAGTACTTTATGCCTTTTGAAGTACTGGAAGATATACCATTTCACCTCATCTGAACAGCCCCCTCGAAGGCTAGTGGGCGGTATCTTTCTCTTTCCTTCATGGGTAGAACAACAAAGGGAAAAGAAATGGACTATTATCTCACCATTTTTCTTTGTCAGAACTAGGACTAGAACCTATTATTTGACTCCAGCATCAGTGTGTTTATCTGCTATTTATCTAAACTGAAAGAATTTTGCCATTTACTCCATATAAAAGTTGGAAATCATTAAAAAAAAACTTGGTCTGCATTTTATAAAATTTATAATTACATTCTTTGTAAGTTGTGAAGTAATTAACAATAATTAACAATGATGATCACTACTAAGAAGTTAAAAGTGTGTTTTAAATGGAAACTGTTCTATGCAAATAAAACATTAGAAAATACATAGTTTCCAACAAATATAACAAATACTACTTAAGTTAGTTAGATGACTCCAGTTTCCTTAGTTTTAGTAAAATGTAAAAGTATTTTTATAAAGCTGCTTTATTTGCTACTGAGTTTATAGGTTTTGGAGTTAAGAATACCTTATTTAAATAAACTGCAATCTAATTATTTTAGTTTGATAATGTGTTTTGAACATTTTCTATGTTAGTAACTATGCTTCTACAATGTGATTTTAATTAGTTGCATTGTATTTCATTGGCATGTTAGAATTTATTTACTTATTCCCCTATATTAACTATTTGTTTCCAAATAATAAATACTGCTGTACTGCAATAAATACACAAACAAATAAATAAATTAATACATTTATTCTGTAGTTACTTAAAAGTTCCTCTCTAGTAATTAACTACTACTGTGTAACAATCTACCCCCAAAGCTAGTGATTAAAAAAGCCATTTACATAACTCACAATTCTGTAGGTTAGAAATTTGGGTTGGATCCAGCTGTGGATTTCTTCTAATCTCAGTTGGGTTTACTGGAACTTCAGCAATCAGTTGCCAGTTTGGAAGAGGAATGACTGGTCCACATTGGCCTTAATTCCACATGGTTTGTTATCCTCCCAGAGTCAGCCAAAGATGGTACACATAGCTGTGACAAGGAACAGAAATAAAGGGAGATAGAGACAGAGAAAGAGAGGATGCACTCAGGGTTTGTGGAGCTCTAGACTCAGAGCTAGCATGCCTTATTCATTTCTACTACATTCTTTTTTTTTTTTTTTTTGAGTTGGAGTCTCACTCCCTCACCCAGGATGGAGTGCAGTGGCATGCTCACAGTCACCCCAGCATAGATCTGCTGGGCTCAGGCAAGCATTCCACCTCAGCCTTCCAAGTAGCCGGAACTACAGGCTAATTTTTTTATTTATTGTAGAGATGAGATCTTGTCATGTTGCCCAGGCTGTTCTAGAACCCATGGGGTCAGGCCATCCCCTCACCTCGGCTTCCCAAAATGGCGGGATTACAGGCTTGAGCCACCGCGCCCGGCTCTTACAGTCAAATAAAAAGTCCATACTAAGTCAGATTCAAGGATGGGAAATAGACTTCAGTATTTTGGGGAAGAGTGTGAGTCACAGTCCAAAGGGCGAGAAGAAAGACTGTGGCTATGTTTTCAATTTATCTCATTACCTATTTTCTTTTTTGGGGGGTTTTTGTTAGACTGCTGTTTACTTTGATGAAGTAATTGGTACAGCTACTTTATATCCCTTCAAGCAGTTAGTTGTTACGCTATATGAGAAATCTCTTTTCTGTATAGTGGAAGACTATTGACAGCTTCCAAAAGACAAAACAATTTAATTTTATATTAATTTTAGACTTTTAGAATGCAATTTAGAATGAAATTGTTAATTTTAAATGACAAAAATTCAAGCAGCATAATGACTCAACAAATCTCCCTAAGTAGAGAGATTTGTCATAATTATTTATGATTCAAGGTCAAATGGATGCTGAAAATATTCCTCAGGAGACCAGTTTTCACAGTATGTTGCAAATGGATAGATATTACAGTAGATCCTGTCAGCTCATCTCATTTATTCCCTTGAACCTTTATCTTAACTGGAATTCTGGCAGTTTTATGTGCAGAAAGGAGAAAAGAGAAAGTATGCATCCATGTGTATGTTTGTGTATGTTGAACTAAGCAGAGCACATGGCATACATCTTTAATGTTTCATTTTTCTTCTTAAAATTTGTATTTTTCAAGATTTTGCTTTTCTTTTTTGTACAAAATATCTAAAAGTTGTAAATTAAAAGCTTTAAGGATTGACAATGTTAATTTAAAGTTAAAACAATCAATTTGTATAAATCTTCAAAATATGGAAGCTTCAAATTTGAAATATGAATTGTTGTTTCATGATTTAAAAACCTGATAGTTTTGAAAATAATATTTTAGTTTTTCATGCTTTCCAAAAATAAAAAAAAGAAGCAATGGCTGCTTTGAATTCAAATCACATACATTTTCAAGAATTGTCATAAAATTATTTGACTTAAAGTTCTAGAAACATGATCATGCAAACTTCCAATTTCACCCAACTCTTGCAATAGGTTGACTTAATAGAAACTTTAAATATTAATTGTTGTGACAAAATATAATTTTTATTTCCAGCCCAAGATGGTTCACTTACCTGATTATCCTCTGCCATGGGAATTCCAGCCTTCACATATTTTTTTTTTTTTTTTTTTTGAGTCAGAATCTCACTCTGTCGCCCAGGCTGGAGTATAGTGGCACACTCACGGCCACTCCAGCGTCGATCTGCTGGGCTCAGTCGACTCTTCTGCCTCAGCCTTCCAAGTAGCCCTGAACTACAGACACATGCTACCACGCCTGGTTAATTTTTTTTGTTGTTTTTGGTATATTGTAGAGATGAGGTCTCACCAAGTTTTCCAGGCTGGTCTCGAACCTGTAGACTCAGGCAATCCTCTCGCCACAGTCTCCTAAAATGCTGGAATTATAGACTTGAGCCACCATGCCCGGCACTTTCACACAATTTAAGTTCACCACTTCCTTAATTTTCACTGCTGCCAACCTACTGTAAGTCATTATTGTCTCAGGAAATCCATTTTTTTATACTTTAAAAACATTTTTAATGCATTATATTTTTACACATTTATGGGTACATGTGAACTTTTCTTACATGCACAGAATGTATAATGATCAATTCAGGGTACTTAGGGTATCCATCACTCAAGTATTTATAATTTCTATGTGTTGCATACACTTGAAGTTCTCTATTCTAGCTATTTTGAAAAATACAATACAATGTTGCTAACTATGGCTACCCTATTCTGTTATTAAACATTAGAATCATTTCTTCCATTTAACTATATTTAATCAGTTCTATTTCATCAGCTGGTAGTAAATATGTGGATTTCTGGTTCTCTATTTTTTTCATTAGTATATGTGTTCATTTGTATGCCAATTCCAAGCTGTTTTGATTACTATAGTCTTGTAATATATTTTGAAGTCAAAATACATGCTCTCATTAACCAACCTCTCTTGATCTCTTCACTCCATCCACACACCTTTCTCAGCCTCTGATATTTACCATTGCACTCTCTTTCTCCATGTAATTAACATTTTTGGCTCCCACATATGAGTGAGAGCGTGTGGTATTTGTTTTTCTGTACCTGGTTTATTTCACTTAACATAAGGAACTTCAGTTCCTTTCAGGTTGATGTAAATAACATGATTCTATTCTTTTATGTGGCCAAATAATATTCCATTGTGTATATACATCACATTTTCTTTATCCATTCTTTCGTTGATGGACACTTAGGTTGATTCTATAACTTTGCTATTGGAATAGTGCTGCAATAAACAGGGGGTACAGGTATTTCTTTAATATATTTATTTATTTTTATTTGGATAAATATCTACAAGTAGAATTGTTAGAACATGTGGTAGTTGAATTTTTAGTCTTTTGGGAAATCTCCAGACTGTTTTCCATAGTAGTTATTTTGCATTTCCACCGACAGTGAATAAGACTTTCCTTAACTCCACATCCTTGCCAAAATTTGTTATTTTTTGTCTTTTTGATAATAGCTATACTAACTGGGATAAGATGATACTTTCTATCATTTTGATTTGTATTTTTATAATGATTAGTAATGTTAAACACTTTTTTAATATACCTGCTGGCCATTATAATGTCTTCTTTTAAGAAATGTCCATGCATATTCTTTGCCCATTTTAAAATGGGATTTGTTGTTTTACTATTACATTGTTTGAGTTTCATGCATATTATGGTTATTAATCCACTATTGAATGAATAGTTTGCAAATATTTTCTCCCAGTTACGGGGCTATGTTCATTCTGTTGACTGTTTCTTTTGTTGTGCAAAAACTTTTTAGTTATATAGTCTCATTTGTCCATTTTTCTTTTTGTTGCCTGTGCTTTTGAAGTCTTAGCCATAAAAACTTTGCCGAGACCAATATCCTGAATTTCCCTGTTTTCTTCTAGAGATTTTATGGTTTGGGGTCTCACATGTAAGTCTTTAATTCATCTTAAGTTGATTTTTTTCTATATAGTAAGAGGTAGGCATCTAGTCAATTAGTTGGCTATAAATACGTGAATTTATTTCAGGGTCTTCTATTCTCTTTGACTAATATGTGTGCCTATTTTTATGCCAATATCATGCTGTTTTGGCTACCCTAGCCTTGTGATATATTTTGAAGACAGGTTTGTGATACCTCTAACTTTGTCCTTTTGTTCAGGAATCTTTAGCTATCTGGGCTCTTTTTTGGTTCTATATTAACTTTAGGATGGTAAAAAAATTATGTGAAAAATAGCGTTGGTAATTTAATGAGGATAAATTGCATATATAATCTATAGACTGCTTTAAACAGTATGGTCATTTTAACAGTATTAATTTTCTGACTCACAAACATGGGATATTTTTTCATTTGTTTGTGTACTTTTCAATTTCTTCCACCGGTGTTTTATAATATTTGTTGTGGAGGGTTTTGCCTTCTTGGTTAAATGTACTCCTTTGTTTGTGTGTGTATATGTGTGTGTGTGTGTGTGTGTGTGTGTGTGTGTGTGCGTGTGTGTGTGTGTCTGTGTGTGTGTATCATAAATTGGATTGCTTTCTTGATTTTTTCTTTTTGGCTATTTCATTATTAATGTACAGAAACACTACTGAGGTTTTGTATGTTGATTTTGTATCCTGCAATTTTACTGAGCTTCTTTATCCATTTTCATAGTATTTAGGCAGAGTCTTTTGATTTTTCAAAAAAAAAAATTATGTCATCTGCAAAGAGGAATAATTTGACTCCTCTTTTCCAGTAGGGGTTCCTTCTATTATTGTCTCTTGCTTGATTGCTCTGGCTAGACCATCCAGTACTATGCTGAATATGAGTGGTGAAAATGGGCAACCTATTGGTGTGATATAACACATTTATTGATTTGCATATGTTGAACTATTCTTGTACCCCTGCTATAAAACCCATTTGATCATGGTGTATTAGCTTTGTGATGTGCTATTGGAGTTGATTTGCTAGTATTCAACCAAACATATAGAGAAGAACTATTGCCATTGCTCCTCAAACTATTCCAAAAAAATTGAAGAGGAGGGAATTCTCCATTAATCACTCTATAAGACTACCATTTTCCTGATACAAAACCAGACAAAGATACAACAAGTAAGATAGAAAACTACAGGCTAATATTTCTGATACCCTTAGATGCAAAAAAATTCTCAACAGATTACTAGTTCACTTTTGGTTTCCATTTGCATATAATATGATTTTCTATTCTTTTATTTTCAGTCTACAGGTAAATACATTTCTGGTAGCCAGCATACAGTTGAATGATGTTTTCTTAAAAACACTTTCATTCAACCTATATCTTTTAAGTGGAGAATTTAATCTATTTGCATTCAGTTTTATCGTTGATAAGTGAGATTTTGTTTCAGTCATATTGCTGTTTTAGGATTTTTTGTATATTCTTTGTTGCTTTACTTTTCTTGTATTGTCATTGTGTTTGATTGTTTTGGTAGTGGTACCACTTGAGATTCTTCTCTTCCTCACTTGTGTGTTTGCTTTACCAGTAAGTTTTGTACTATAATGTGTTTTCAAGATGGTAGACATTATCCTTTTGAATTCAGGTTTAGGACTTCCTTTAAAATTTCTTGTAGAGCTGTTTTAGTTGTGATGAATTCTTTCAGTGCTTGCTTGTCTGAGAAATACTTTTTCTTTATTTATAAAATACAGTGTTACTGGATATAGTAGCCTTCTTGGCTGGCAGTTTTTTTGTTTTGTTTTGTTTTGTTGTTGTTTTGTTTTTTCTTTTAGCACTTTGAATATACCATTCCATTCTCTCCTGGCATGAAAGGGTTCTGATGAGAAATCTGCTGTCAGTTTTATTGGGGGTTCCTTTATAGATAACTAGATGATTTTCTATTGCAGATTTTAGAATTCTCTCTTTGTCTTTGAATTCAGAAACTTTGATTATAATGTGTTATAGAGACAATCCTTATGCATTTTGTCTGTTTGGGATCTCTGACACTCCTGTATCTGAATGCCTAAATCTCTTGCCAGACTTGGGAAATGTTCACATATTATTTCATCAAATAGGTTCTCTAGCCCTTTTGTTCTCTCTTCGCCTTTTGGAACAGCAATAATTCATATATTTGGTTACTATCCCTAATGTCACAAAAGTTGTATTCATTTTTAAAATTGTTTTCTTTATTTTTGTCTGACTTGGTTATTTCAAAAAGCCAGTCTTTTAGTTCTGAGATACTTTCTTCTGTTTGATCTAGTCTATTGCTGAAGATTTCAAATGAATTTTATATTTTGTTCAGTGTATTTGAATAAAATTTAATGTATTAGATTTATGTTTGGTTATATTTTATAATATCTATCTCTTTGGTAAATTTCTCATTTATATTCTTCTTAATTGCTTTTTTCTGAGTTTGTTGTATTGTTTTCCAGAGTTCTCTTGTATCTTCCTGAGTTTCTTTAGTATCAATATTTCAAATTAATTTTTCTGGAATTAAAAAAATTTCTGTGTGGGATCTGTTATTAGAAAATTTTTGTGTTCCTTTAAAAGTGTCATATGTCTTTTTGCTTTTTCATGTTTCTTGTGTCTTTATGTTGATATCTGTGCATCTGATGTAATAGTCATTTCTTACAATTTTTTTGAATTTGCTTTCATAGAAGAGGATTTTTTTTCCTGAAGATGTAACCATGACATTTGCTTGGTAGAGTACTTTGACTTTGTTTCTGGATGTGTGCATTACTGTAGAGTCTGTATGATTTCTCAGGCTTTAAACAGCTTCAGTGATGTCTATTATTTCCTCAGTGACTTAAGGTTCACTTGTTACTGGAGGCTTTGGTGAGGTTTTGCTGAACAGTGGAACACCAGGTGAGCCCGTCTTTAGGGGCCAGTGTGACAGTGGTGGCCTCTGGGTGCCTGTCTTATGGTGTCAGAGAGGTATATCCTGGCACCAGTGTTAGCAGGTCCCAGGAAGCTGATTCTTGGGCCTCCAGGTGGCTATCTCAGTTGCCAACAATGGCAATGGTGGGCCGGATAGGTGGGCAAGTTCTTAAGCCCTTTGACAATGAGCATGGCATAGGCAATGGCAATAGTGGTGTTAGGATAATCCCCTGAAATCCAAGTTACCTACACTGATGTTGGCAGTGACTGCAGTGTGTTGCCTAGGCCGCTTCCCAGAACTGCTACTGTGGGTGAGTGCCAGTTGTGGTGATAACAGCAGGTTGAGTGGACCCAGTCTCAGACCCCAGGAGGAGTACTCAGGTTTCACTATTGATGGACTGAGGCTGAGCAATCCCTATGCCTCTGGATGGTGTGTTCAGGTACTGGGAGAAGTAGAATCTGACTGAGTGATGCCCTCAGACCCCCAGTGTTGTATTCCAAGGCTGGCTGTGGTAGGCAGGGATGGGATAACACCCAGGCTGCCAGTAGAATGCTCAGGGTGGAGCAGTAGTGGCTACTCTGTGTCCCAGCTGCTGGAGAGAGCAAAGTTGCTTTCCCTGGGGTGAGTCATAGGCAGACACTGAAGGGGTGGGCCATAGGCTTCACTTGCACCTTGGCTTATGGCAGTCTGCAGTGATGACAGTTGTGAGTAGTGTAATTTGTTCTTGGGGCACCAAAAAATACATAACAATTCCTTTGCTGGTGTGGGCATGATTGTTACTCCTGACTCTTGCTTCAGTTCCCATGGCAAAGCAGGACACAGTCTGATGTGGGCTGGGCTCTCAAAATGGTGCTGTGTTGAAGCTGCTTAAGAATAAAGGGATTTGAGGACCTAGCATGAGTTCTTTATCTGGAGAATGCTTTTGAGTGGTTTCTTGAGAGCTCCCCCTGTTAGGACCTACAAGGGCCCAGGGGCTCTTTTGTGGCTAAGGATTATAGGAGTCTGTGGTAAGAATGTGAACTGATGGAGGTCTTTTACTTACTCTCTCCCTGCATTAGGAAGTGTCTCCAGACAACCAGCTAATCCCTGAGGAATGGTTGTCTTCACTTCCCCCTCCTTCCTTGTTTTTGGTGCTTCTCATCACTTTTCTGTTACATTATAGTGTTTTTTATTGAATGATCTATTTGAAATGAAATTATCTACTTTCTTCTTTAAAAAGTTTTTCATGTTTTTGTTTTAAAGATATGGGGTATAATTCAGATTTAGTTATACAAATGGTCATCATACTGGTAAAGTTTGGGCCTCCTTTTGGTCCCACTTCACCTGGTTTGAGATCAGATGTACTTGTTGTTATGTGCCCCCCATCCCTTCTCTGGCAGTGTTACACTACTGCCAATCCCTTTCTTACTGTATTATGGTAAATATTCAGGGTCCACTTAGGAGTGAGAACATGTAGTTCTCGGTTCTTCATTTCCATGAAAGATCACTAAGTATGATAGATTCTAAATTCATTCAAGTTGCTGCAAAGTTCATAGTTTTGTTTTTCTTTATGACTGTGTAATATTCCATCAGGTATACATACTGCAATTTTTTTATCTAGTCCAGTTTCAATGGGCAGCATGGTTGGTTCCATGTTTTTGCTATTGTGAATAGTGCTACAATAAACATGAGTGTGCAGATATTTCTTTTGTAGAGTGATTTAAGTTCCTCCAGGTATATTCCCAGAAGGGGAATTGCTGGGGCATATGGAAGGTCAATTTCTAGTTTTTTAAGGAACAGCCACACTGTTTTCCAAAGATGTTGAACTAGTTTTCATTCCCACCAACAGTGTAGAAGTGTTTCCTTTACTCCTCATCTTTGCCAGCATCTGTTGTTTTCTGTTTTATTAATGATGGCCACTCTTTCTGGAGTTAGGTGGTATCTCAATGTGATTTGCATTTCTCTGATGATTAATGAGACTAAGCATATTTTCAAGTGTCTGTTCATATATCTTTTGAGAAGCGCCTATTCATGTCTCTTGCCTACTTTTTAATAGGGCTGTTAGGTTTTTTTTTCCTTGTGGTATGTTTGAATTCCTTATAAATTCTGGATGTTAGGTCTTTATCAGATATGCAGTTGGCAAATATTTTTTCCTGTTTTGTGAGCTGTCTTCCTGCTCTCTTGATTATTGGTTACCTATTCTTATTTCCATCTGCATTTTCTAAGATTCTTATAGTTTGAGGTTTTATATTTGTTCTCTTCCCAGTGGTTGGTGGTAGAGGCTTTGCCAAAGATGAGTTAGTTGAGAAATTGAGGTTTTGCTTTTGGAATCTCTATCCTGTTCCATTGGTCTATATGGTTATTCTTGTACCAATAGGAGGTTGTTTTCATTATTGTAGGCTTATAGTAAAATTTGAGGAAACTTGGTACAGCCTGCTTTGTTTCTTTTGCTAAGAATTGTTTGGGCTATTTGTGGTTGTTTATGTTTCCATATGAATTTCTGTATTGTTATTTACAGGTCTGAGAAGAATGATGTTGGTAATAGCCCTGAATCTGTAGATTACCTTTGGTAGGATGGACGTCTTTACAATGTTGATTCTTCTGATCCATGAGCATGGAATATTTTTCCATTTGTTTGTATCATCTTTGACTTCTTTGAACAATGTTTTGTAGTTTTCTTTGTACAGGTTTTTCATTTCTCTTAGGAATGTACTGAGGTATTTCATCTTTTTTGTGGTTATTGTGAATGGAATTTTTATTTGGTTCCCTGTCTGCTTGCTGTTGGTGTATAAGAATGCCACTGTCTTTTGCACATTTATTTTGTACCCTGAGACTTTGCCAAAGTCTTATATTAGTGCAAGGAGGTTTTTGACAGAATCTCTTGTATTTTCAAGGCATAGGATCATATTATCAGCAAAGATGCATAATGTGACTGCTTCTTTTTCTACTTGGATAACCCTGATTTCCTTCTCTTGTCTGATTGCTCTAGTTAGGACTTCCAGCACTATGTTGAACAGAAGGGGTGCAAGTGGGCAGCCTTGCCTTGTTCCAGTTTTCAAGGGAAATGCTTCCAATTTCTGTCCAATTAGCAAAAATGTTGGCTGAGGGTTTATTGTAGATGGCTCTTACTATTCTGAGGTATGTTCCTTCTATAGCTAGGTGTTCAAGGGTTTTTATCAAGAAGTGATGCTGGATTTTATCAAAAGCTTTTTTTGCATCTAATGAGATAATCATGCAGTTCTTGTTTTTACATCTATTCTTGTATTTAATTACATTTATTTTTTTGCAAATGTTGAACCAGCCCTGCATCTTGGGGATCAAGCCTACTTGGGCATGATGAATGATTTTTGAGATGTATTGTTGGATCTGGTTTGCTAGAAACTTGTTGAATATTTTTGCATCTATGTTCATCTGGGACATTAGCCTGTAGTTCCTTTTCTTGTTGGCTCATCATCCAGTTTGGGTTTTAGTGTGATTTTAACCTCATAAAATGATTTGGGAAGTATTTCCTTTTTCTCAATTGCTTGGAATTCTTTCAGTAGGGTTGGCATAGCTACTTCCTGGAAATCCGTCTGTCCAAGCCTTTTTTTGGCAGGTAGTTTTCTTATGACAGTGTCATTTTCCTGGTTTGTTATTGGTTTATTTAGGATCTCAATTTCTTCTTGTTTCAACATTGGGAGGTTGTGTGATGTCAGGAAGTCCTCCATTTCATTTAGGTTATCAAGTTTGTTTCCATACAGACATGCATGGCAGCCTCTGATAGCTTTGTATTTCTCTGGGGTAAATTGTAATTTGATCTTTTGTGTTTCTCATAGTGTTTATTTGGACTTTTTCTCCTTTTCTTGCTCAGTCTGGCTAGGGGTCTATCATTCTTGTTCATCCTTTCAAAGAACCAGCTTTTTGGTTTTTTAAAATTTTTGTCTTCTATGTCCTGTATTTAGGCTTTTACTTTGGTAATCTGGATTATTCTCTTGAAGTTAGGATTTTGGTGATCTTGCCTTTCCAGTTCACTTAGGTGATTTGTTAGGATATCAACTTGCTCTCTTTCTACTTTCATGGTGTGTGTTCATAGAGATATAAATTCCCCTGTCAGTACTGCTTTCATGGCATCCCAGAGATTTTGGTAAGATATGTTTTAGTTTTCATTTGTTTCCAGGAATCTTTAAATTTCAGTTTTTATTTTTGTATTGTCCCAGGAGTTGCTCAGCATCATGCTGTTTAGTGTCCATGTCTTTGTGGGTTTTGGAAGGAATTTTTTTGATGATAATATTTATTTTTATTCCACTGTGGTCTGAGAAGGTTCATGGTAGTTTTTTAATCTTGTGAAATTTGTTTATGCTTAATTTATGGTTGAGAATGTGGTCAGTCTTGGAGTATGCAGCATGTGGTGATGAGTACAATGTATATTCTGTGGTTGTTGGGTGGAGTGTTCTGTAGGTATCTACTAAGTCCAGTTGGTTAAGTGTCAAGTAGAGGTTCCGGATCTCTTTGTTGATTTTTTGCCTCAATGATCTATGTAGGGTTGTTAGTGGGGGTATTTAAGTCCTCAGCTATCATAGTGTTAGAGTCAGTATCTTTTAAAAATTTACTTAGTAGGTGCTTTATAAAATCCTGTGCTCTTGTATCGGGTGCATATATGTTTAAGATAACTATTTCTTGTTGATGGATCAAACCTTTTATCATTATGTGATATCTTTCCTTATCTTTTTGATTAAATATTGTTTTGTCTGACATTAAAATTGCTAATTCTGTCTTCTTCTGTGATCTGTTCATTTTCCATCCTCTAACATTGTCTGTGGCCATGATTTATAATGACATATGTCTCCTGGAGACAGAAAATTACTAGGTCATGTGTTTTTATCTAGTTAGTTATCTTATGTCTTTTCAGTGGGGCTTTTGTGTTCATATATGTGTGTATTTTTTTTTTTTTTTGAGTTGGAGTCTCACTATGTCGCCCAGACTGGAGTGCAGTGGCATGCTCCCAGTCACTACAGCCTCAACCTGCTGGGCTCCAGTGATCCTTCCGCCTCAACCTTCTAAGTAGCTGGAACTACAGGCGCGTGCTACCACACCCAGCTTACTTTTTTGATTTATTGTAGAGATGAGGTCTTGCCAAGTTGCCCAGGCAGGTCTTGAACCCGCAGGCTCAGGCAATCCACTCACCTCAGCCTCCCAAAGCACAGAATTACAGGTTGAGCCACCGAGCCCAGCAGTATTTTTATTTTTATGGGTTTGTTGTGTGTTCTACTGGTTCTATGTTTGCTTGCGATCTTGTTAAGTATGTGGTCTTTCTTTTGTTTCTTTTTACTTCTGTGCACAGTACCCTTTTTAAGCATCTCCTGTAGAGCTGCTCTTGAAGCAACTTGATCCCGTGTCTTCCTTCAGTTGGACATTCACTCACCCCTTTGCACACACAGACACAGATTAGTTTTTGTGCACTCACCCCTGCAGAGACTCTCACCCTCTGACCAGATTGACGCCATCTTGCCAGTATCAGTTATCTACTTTCTAATTTGGTTCTTTCTTGTGGAAAAGGCAAGTACCAAATTATGCAGTCAGCCATCTTGAAGACTCCCCTTCCTCCATACTTTCCAAAGATAAGTACTTTTCAATATATGACGTTGATTAATTCAACACCATTACTCAGAAGCTTTCAATCATACTCTGTAACTTGTGGGAAAAAAATAATAAAAAAGACCAAGTCTTTTCGTCCCACATGACAAGCTTTTGGTATTTTTGTTCCACATTTTTTCTAGTTTTATCCCCTACATCCCTTCTATGTACTTTTCCTATGGATTGAAAGTTTGTGACTCCTCAAAATTCATATGCCGAAGCTTACATCTTCAGTATAATGGTATTTTGAGATTGGGAGGCAACTAGGTCATGAAGATGTAACCCTCACAATAAGATTAGTATATAACTACTATAATATAATAATAATATGTAATATCATAATAATAATATACATACATATATAACCTTTATTATTAATCCTTTGAAAAAAAGATAAAGAAGGAAGTTTGTTCTTTCTCTTTGCTCATTACTTTGTGAGTACAAAACAATAGAAAGTCTCAAATTAGGAAGAGGGACCTTATTAGATACCAGATTTATAGCAACTTTGGTCTTAAATTTCCCAGTCTCCAAATCTGTGAGAAATAAATTTCTGTTGTTTCCTGCCTGGGCAACATAGTGAGACCTAGTTGCTACAAAAAAAAAAAAAAAAAATTAGCTGAGCATGGTGGCACATGCCTGTAGTCTCAGCTACTCAGGAGACTGAGGCAGAAGGATCGCCTGAGCCTAGGAGGTCGAGGCTGTGGTAAGCCATGATTGTGCAACTGTACTTCAGTCTGTGCAAAGGAGTGAGATGCTGACATAAATAAATAAATAAATAAATAAATAAATAAATCTGTTTTTTAAGCTACCAAGTCTATAGCATTTTGTCATAGCAGCTTAAGGCAATACCTGATGCTGTAGTTTTGGAAACTTGCCATTAATGTTGCTTAAACATGGTATGAACTCTCTGATTATTGCCTGTTGCTCATTTCATTTTTGAATTATTTCCTTAATGTTCAGTTCAAAAATGATCTCCATTGTCTTCTTTCTAAACAATACAGAAGGCCTCCCTTCTTACTCCCCTGATTCCAGTGAGGACACATGTATCGCACACATTGCATATTGCTTTACCTAGGTAATATATACAATCTCTCTTAGCAGACTGTAGGTTATTTGAGGTGTGCTAATGCATCTTTTCTCATCTTTGCACTTTTAACAATAGAAATTAACTTGATCATTTGTGTATG
The DNA here is from genome assembly GCF_000164805.1 of Carlito syrichta. Classification (NCBI taxonomy): domain Eukaryota; kingdom Metazoa; phylum Chordata; class Mammalia; order Primates; family Tarsiidae; genus Carlito; species Carlito syrichta. The sequence continues at coordinate 156,943 of NW_007260058.1, read as the reverse complement.
GTAAGTTTTGCTATAGACATAGCATTTGTCTTTTTGTGGGCTAATTATAAAATAAGTATCAGGAAGAGACTATTATTGTTGCTGTTTTCCATATAATACAACTAAACCATTAATATCTGTAATAAACTCATTTAGAAATTATTAGAGATTTGTGTAATCAACAAGAAAACACAGGACAGAGTCATCTTACTAAGAGTTATTATTGTCCAACTCCTAAAGGGGCTGTCGACTTGAAGCAAAATTCTTAATATCAATAAAAAGCGATGTCTATTTTTGTGAGATAAGTAGTTTCCCCCTAGTTATCTAGTCTTCATCTTTGTCTTTTTTATTCATGGAATTTTTGGGATCCTGACTTGGTTCATATTGATAGTGGTTCTAATTACCTTCGTCCCATTTTTGTTTCTGAGTACTAACATACCTTCACGCTGCTCTTCTCTATTGCCATTGCCATTTCTGATTTGGTCAGAAATAAAGCCAGAATGGACTGCAGCAATCATGGGGGGTGCCCAAGATAGACTTAATATGCCCCTTCCCATGCTTAAATAAACTTGGATGGACTTGTTCTTAACTCTAAAACCTCCTCTCTTAGAGCATTTACTTTAGAAAACTTACATTGTTAAGTTTTCTCTGCTTCTTGGAAATGTAAATCTTCTCCAACCAGGAATGTCTTTCTCAAGAACCTGAAACCTAGCACTTAGAGATGTAATCCTCTAGAAAGATAGAAAGTTAGGGTCCCAGTTTCCTAGTCCTTGTGGGAGGATAGCAGCCTAACTTCTGTAAGTGACAATTAGTAAATACTTCTACAAATAACTAGGCAATAAACATCTATAAAACATGGTTAATACCAGCTTCCTTCAAAATTACTTTAGCACAGAAATAGATATTTATCTTAGACTAAAGTTTGTTACCTAAACCACCTAGAACTCAAAGACTACTGTGTTTAAATAAAGGGAATCTTCTTTTTTTTTTTTTTTAACTGGAGTCTCTCCATCGTCCAGGCTACAGTGCAGTGGCACGCTCACAGCCACCCAACATCAACTCACTGGACTCTGGCGATGCTTCTACCTCAGTCTTCCAAGTAGCCGAAACTACAGTTGTGCGCTACTATACCTGGCTAATTTTTTGATTTAGTGTAGAGACAAGATCTCGCCAAGTTGCCCAGGCTGGTCTCGAACCTGCAGGTTCAGGCAATCCACTTATCTCAGCCTCCCAAAGTTCTGGGATTACAGGCTGAACAACTCTCCAATAAAGAGTGATGTCTTTTACCAAAACCCTCCTCTATTAGGTTTCTAGTAAATGACCCTATGTGCAGGTGTTTATGGGCCACTATCACCATCATTTTTACTATGGTGATTCATGGCAGAGATTGGGGAAAAGACCAAAAGTTAAATTCTTTTTCAACTAAGTTAAATTGTCTTTCAACTATCCTGACCCTATGTCTGCTCTGTGTTAGCTAGTAGTTTAAATTCACCAGTAAGTGAGGGGAAGATTAAAGATGAAAATACTCAATGACTGATCCTTAGCATTGCCTGGCCTTATTTGGTTTGTTGACAAAACCAGTTAGAAAAACAAAACAAAACAATAAAATTACAGAAATTAATACAAAATTACTGTTATTCTATTATTACACTAATAAAGAACTTTTTAGTTAAAAGAATTTCCTAAAGTGAGTCATAATAAGTCAATAACAAGACACAAGAGCCAATTTTTATTACATGGAAGCTATGCTAAATATTCATGACAGTTCACTTTGAAAGGGCTTTCCATAAATAATATTAAAGATGATATCTAAATTATAAGAAAATTGCTTAGCATGTGGAAAAAGTACAGAGGGTTGTTGAGTCCTGATATAAGCAAGCCTTCTGAAAACATATAGTGATTTCAAGTGCAAAATGAGTTAGCCAACATTTATAACTCAAGATCTATCGTTATATCTTTCCTTTATATTTTTAAAAACAAAGCTCAGATGTCAACCTTCATCTGATATCTACAAAGATAGAGTTTGGGCACATTCTTAATACTATAGACATTATAGTGGAGGTCAAGCAAACAAACAAATTGATGAAAATATATTTTCAAGAATAACAGTTTCATTATACAAAGGAGAAGAGAAGACAAATTGTAAATACCAGATGCTAGTGGAAGTTATTCTGCTGAGACTATATTGCCTGTAATGCTATCAGTAGAAGGATAATATTGAACTTATATTACCAATTCTCTCAATTATGATGTCAGGGGAAAATTAGATAACTATTTATATTGACAGTGAGAGGTCATTTCTTGAAAATAGAAAAACATTAAAGACATCAATGTTCATATAAAAATAATATTTAAGCTAAAGTATACAATAGGACAAAATAATAAAATTCCAGAAAATGAACACAAGAAAATATATTAAAGATCTATGAAATGGAAACAAAGACAAGTAAACATGATCTTGAATTTCAATCGTTAAAATGTAAATTCTATCCAAATTAACTCATTTTAAAGGAATTTTAATATATGGATATTATGACATATGAGCTTTTGAAGAGGGTAATAGAATGACAATTTAATTATAAGCTGACAAAATTGTATTATTCACCATTGCTAAGGATGAAGAGGATACAGAAATCTCTTACACAGTTATGCCTAACTTTTTGGAACTCAATTTGATAACTGATATCCATAGGTACAAAATCATGCGTATCCTTTCTTTTTAAGAAAAAAAATTACATTTCTAAAAATGTATTCTAAAAAATAATTACAGATGCTCATAAAGATTAAATACAAAATTAGTCTTTATACTAATATTGATAAAAAAATTGTAAACAAATCTCCTACAGGAGATTGGTTAATCCAATGAAAATGTGTCCATATAATGGAATACTAGGCATTAAGTGTTATATTTTAAAATTTAGAGGAATATAAGAAGAATATCAAATGTAAGCTCTAAAAACAAATTTTTTTCTTTTGAACTTTAGTTTTACTTTTTAAAAACATTTAAAATTTTAGATTCAGGGTATTACATGGATATATTGTGTAGTGGTGAGAATTGGGTCTCAAGTGACCCACTCCCCAGATAGTGAACCTTTTGCCCCATAGGTAGTTTCTGAACCCTACCCTTCTCCCTCTCCCCCATTATTAGTGTCCTCAGTGTCTATTATTTCCATCCTTGTGACTGTTTATTTCCCACATACGAGTGAGAACATGCAATGTTTGGTTTTCTGTTTCTGTGTCAGTTTACTTAGGACGATGATATCCAGCTCCATCCATGTTGCTGCAAAAAACATGATTTTATTCTTTTTTGCGGTTTTGTAGTATTCCATTGAGTATATGTATACCACATTTTCATTAGCCACTGATTAGTTGATGGGTACCTAGGGTGATTCCACATTTTGCAATTATGAATTGTGCTGCAATGAATATGTGGTTGCAGGTGTCTTTGTTATATAGTGACCTCTGTGCCTTAGGATAGATACCTAGTAGTGGGATTGCTGGTTCAAACAGTAGATATACTTTTTGTTATTTGAATAATCTAAATACAGCTTTCCATAGAAGTTATACTAATTTACACTCCCATCAACAGTGTATAAGTGTTCCCTTTTCTCTACATCCACACCAGCATCTATTGTTTTTTGATTTTTTAATAATGGCCATTCTAACTGCTGTAAAGTGGTATCTCATTGTGGTTTTAAATTGCATTTCCCTGATTATGAGTGACGTTGAGCTTTTTTTATATGTGTGTGGTCATTTGTAAAATTGGATAGCTACATGAAACTTGATCTCTATCTCTGCCTATATACAAAAATTAACTCAAGATGAATTAAAGACTTAAATGTCAGACTTGAAACCATACATATCCTAGAAGAAAACCTAGGTAAAACTCTTATGGACATTGGCCTAGGCAAATAATTTATGGCTAAAACTCCAAAAGAAAATGCAACAAAAACAAAAATAAATAAGTGGGACTTAATTAAACTAAAAAGTTTCTGCACAGAAAAAGAAAAAAATCAACAGAGGAAATAAGCAATCTACAGACTGGGAAGAGATATTCGCAAACTATGCATCTGACAAAGGACTAATATCCAGAATCTACAAATAACTCAAATAAATCAGAAAGAAAAAAGCAATTATTCCTCTCAAAAAGTGGGCAAACAGCATGAATAGACATCTCTCAAAACACAAGTTATGACAGAATAATTATAGTATGATTTATCTATATAATTTATCTGTCTGTATACAAGTATATGTAGGCAGAGAAGGAGCATAAGAGAGGATAAGAGAGATAAGACTACTTGGCAGGAATGTTATGAGTGGCAATTTACTGGGTTGCAGATTTCATTTTATTATGTAGGAATTAAGTATAGATATCCATAGATTGTGGAATACAATATGTATTACCCAGCAATGCTTTCAGCTCCAAATAACAGAACAGTAGCTAAAACTAAAAATAAATGTGACTTAAAGAAATAGCTGATTGAGAAAAAATATGTATGTTGACTATTTTTTTCTGTCATTGATTCAGCTGTTGAACAATGCAATCAAGGCTACTAATTCTATTTTTCTGCTTTTCCATATTTAGAGTATTAGTTTTTATCTTTGTGCTTGTCTCATCACAGTGGCAAGGTGGCTAAACACAGCTTTTAGTCATTACACCTGCATTTAAGTCAGATGAAACACTCATGCTTGCCATCTTTTAGGAGGTAGGCAACAAATCTCTCAGAATTATTATCTTAAAAGAATTGACCTTGTACCTCATTGACCATAATTAGATCATGTAGTGACCTCTGCATTCAAAGCTATATGATAAAGGGAGAAACTTGATCACCATTAAATATTTTAGGCTAAAAAGTACTTAAACTTGACTGCACACTGAGGCCAACAGTTACCAATCAGCATTTTAAAATAAAAAGGGTGCTTTGTGGCTAGGTAGAAAATGGAAAAGAGTCATTAACACATTTATAAATTTTTCAGTGTTTCCAGATGAAAATTAACCCTCATTTCTTATACTTTCCAAGCCTTTTTCATATCAGTTGTCAGCAAAGCATTTTGTACTACTTCCTGTATTTAAAAAAATAATGGGGAATATTCATATCAATTGCTATCATGCTGGTCTAGGAAAAAATTTTATAAAAGATGTTTGCATGGAAAAAGATTATGAAAGAATTTGATATGGATTCAAAAAAAATTCCTAAAGCTTTCTTCTATGAAAAATACAGTGCTATTAGGAACATTCTTCAGATTATCTGATTCTATGGGTCTCTGTACCTTTCATTGTCTCTGAATTATTTTGAAACATTAAAATAATTGGTTTGAAAGCAAATAGTTCTTATTCACAGACACATAAATAAATATTGTTTGGTGGAATTGCAATTGATATTACTTTTTCACCTACTGTGCAATACACCATTTTCCCATCTCTTATAAGTTCATTTTAGCATTTCTTATCTCCCAGTGTGTGTTGTCCTTTGAATTCTTTGAACTGATTACAAAATTTTTCAGGTCTACTTCTTATTAAACTAAATGGAATCTTTGTCATGTATTGATTTTATATATCTATTTTGTATGTATATATAATATGTGTAATTATGAGAGTCATAATTATAGCTTGTTACTCTCTAACAGTTAAAAGATGAAGTAAAGGTTAATAGACAAAGTAAGATTTTGACTTTATCATGTATCTGAATTGGTCTCACCAAGAGTCAGCTTTATTACTGTAAAAAGAATAGTTAATTTTACTAAGTTATGAGTAGGAGATGCTTCACTGACAGTTTGAAATCTGTGATTTAGACAAATAAAAACAATAACAACAACTCACCAACAAACCTGCAGAAAAAAATTAGTTGCAGAAAAACAGCTATACCAAATTTATCAAAAGCTGATTTATACGTGTGCTTTAGTCATAGATTCAGATAAACATTATCCTCTTTATTTCTTACACTGTCTCTTGCAATTCAGTCTCTCTATTCTATCTTGGCAACAACAATGATAGTATAATACTTGAGAACTCTCAAAATGACTCAAATTTGAACACATTTGTCGTAAGGATTGGCATTATCTTTCATTAAAAAAAAGATGCAGGAAAATTTTTAAAAAGTCTTCCTTTTACTTTTTGCTGAATTTAGAAGAAAGGGTTCTGGCATTTTAAGTATTATCCAAGGTAAGTGTTTAGGACTTCTGTAGGAACTGAACAAATGTATTTATTATTTTAAATAATTCCCAAAACAAACTATTTGCCTGGTTTTTAAACCTTACTATAGTCTATCAAGTATTTAATAAATGAAAAAACAAGCACAAAAACGAACAAACAAAAGAATGTATTCATTCACTCTAAGTTTTTAGTGACTAAAAGTATTGTTCTTTTTAGAAAATAAGCTTTTAATGATTTTAGGTACCCTGGCAGTTCACTGTAAACTATATTGGGGGATCAATATAGACATTTTATACCAAAGTATCCATGAGGACTGCATTCTATTCTGTGTAGTATACACTGTTTGGTCTGAACTCACAATATCCACTCTCTGATCTGTACAAGGTACTTTAAAATAATCTATTTTTACAATAGGGACATTCGGTATGTGAATAAGCTTTGGACAAAATTAACCAAATTCAAACACTATTGACCTTTCTGGCTTTAGTCAGTCAGCATGAAATTTAATTTATACCAATATTCCTGAAGACTGGTGAAGTGTAAAACATTATCTCCATAGGAACTAACCTACACTATGAATTTTTCCCCTTATAAAACAGGTAAGGATAGAATATTTTAATTGTAACAAATAAAAACCCATTATCGACCAATAACCATAAAGAAAAGTTAGATTTCCATCTAGAATGCTTACAAACTGCAGACTAAGTTTGGGACCAGCTGAGCCAAGGATCCATCTTGCCCTTAATGAAATTTGCGTCAGATCCATTGCATGCTGGGAACATCACCGTTGGAGACAGTTCTGTGGCAAATGAGTTGCTCAATTCACCGAAGTGAATATAACAGCCATTTCCTGAACAGTTGGAGTCCTTTTGCTGACCTGAATAAGATTTTAAAAACAAAAACAAAAACAAAAACACTAATAATAGCTTTGCTTATCTACCTTGCCAAAAGTACAACTGGCAAATCTATGTTTAATGAGCTAAAAGATAAATGAAATGTATTGTAGAACCATGTCTGGCCACACATCTCAAGAGAAGAATATAAGCTCTATTTGAACTGCCATTACTACATAGTCATGTTGAATTTCAATATTGTTATTGCTATAGATATTTCAGGAGATTGGTAGAGAAGGGAAGAACAAAATGAAGTGGGTAGAGTTCTGTCTCCTAGGGCACCCCCATCACTTCATTCATGTTAAAAATTCATTTTTAACAACTCATGTTTTGTAAAATATTTCTCTTTTTCAAAGGGTTTCACTACAGAGAATACTTTACAAAAACATTCCTATGAAGTAGTGGCTTTCAATAGGGTCTACTTTATCCCTCCAGGGGATATTGCCAATATCTAGAGATATTTTATGGTTGTCATAACTTGGGGGTGGTACTGACATCTAGTTAGTAGAAGTCAGTGATCTGTTATACATTGCACAATACATAGGATAGGACGGTTCTTCCCATAACAAAAAAGAATCTGACCCAAAATGTCAATAGTGCTTGACTGAGAAACTCACTTAGAAAACAGAACTATGATTTCTATAACAGCTCTAAATTCTCTTCAGAAGCAGTGGAAGTTATTGATTTTTTTTAATACTGTGATTGTTATTTTTCTTCGTATTATAGAAGAACCTTAGGATATATATATATATATATTTGAGAAACAGCTTGGTGTAGCTAAGAGAAAAGATATGAAATTATATCTGAATTTAAATTTTGATGTTTACACTTATTAACACTGTAGCCTGGGGATATTCTTATTTTTTTCTCATTTCTTCCTTTAAAAATGAAGACGATAAACCAATCAATGGACTATTATGAAAAAATGGCAAAATTATATTTGTTTAGCTGTTTATTTACTTGTATAAACAAGAAACAAATATAAAGATGGCACACGTTGGTAGTTACATTTATAGTAAAACTTTCAAATAACTCCCCTGAGATAATGGGGATTTAAATATAGTTGATTGACTCTGGCCAAAACAGCTTTAACATTCTCCTCAGCTTAACTAAACTTTAAACAGGCTTCTTCCTAATACTAGCTCTAACTCTAATACTTCCCTTTTCTTAGAGCATTTACTTTAGAAAACTTGTAATTTTTTCTAAGTCTCTTTGAAATGTATATAAATCTTCTCCCAGTCTCTTGCTAATTTTGCAACCCAGGGATGTCTTTCTTAAGAACCTGGGAATCATCCCTTTGAAGTGTAATCATCAAGGCACCTGTGAAGATAGTGCCTGTCTCAGTTTCCATGGGAGGGTAGGAGCCTAACTTTGATGGGCATCAATAAACACACATAAACCTAATCCTAAAGAAAAACATTGACAAATTCCAGAATAATACAATGTGCTGTTGATCAATCTTTTCTGCTAACGTCTTTCAATAATTTTCCAATAGCTCACTCCAGTACTCAAAATCATTCTGTCTTTTGTTTCAAAATTGAGTTCATCCTCTCTCCCCTATTGTAGTGGTCTTGAGTAAACTTTTTCTTGTGTGTTTAACTTTGTTCTGTGCAATTTTTTTCTGATAGCTCCCAGCCTCTGATCAGCCCCTACATTAAATCAGAGCCAGCTAAAGTTATATTCTACATTTTGTAGAAAAAAGACCCAGACCGGAAGATGTCACTAGGCAAGAAACAACAGGTAACCCTAACAAAGGAAGCAGGGAAGTGGAGGGCTGACCCATTACATCACTATTATATCAATCTCCTTAGAGCAAGTGCCAGCTAAGAGAGAAATTCCTGAAATTGTTGACCCTTTCCTGACAATGACAGTTATCCTAGGACCCAAATTGTCCTAAACAGAGCAGATAACAAACCACTTTGTGGGTAGGAATTTCTCAGCTAGACCCAGAACTATTTACAGAAGAATTTCACAGCATTGCCCAAGTTATTTTGTTTCTCTTGGAAGTGACAGGATTCTATATGATATGCAATTTAATTTCCTCATTCTCAAATGTCGTATTTGACTCAGCTACCTGAATAAAAAAGAAAATGTAAAAGGGAAAACAAAAAATTCAGGGAGAGGATGACACTATTTTATCTAGGAGTTGAAATAGAAGTCCACATTGTTTTATGGAGAGTCTTCAGTGCTCTTGTCGTTCAATTCTCTCAGTTCACATTCAGGGCTTGGCAAACTATTTACTGTCTGCAGACCAAATTCATAGGTCACCTCTTAACGTAAACTAAATTGGAAGTGGGAGGATCTGAACTAAACATGTCAACTTACTCTTGTTGTATTTACCAAACACACTGTGGCCCAGAGATGGAGTGAGTACAGGCCTAGAGACAGGACAGAAATGCGTGAAGGATAAATCATTCCTCTAGGAATCCAGGAGTGGGAGAGAGGGTTTCATTCTGAGAGTTCAAGCACACATCTTAATGAACAAAGGGGTTGACGGGATTTAAGATGGTTTACAATTTCTATATTACTTATTTGTATTTTAAATTTTTTTTTCAAAATGAACAAAATTTAGTTCAGTTAAAGAAAACGTAAAAAGATGTAACCCAATGGGAGGCACTGAGGTTTTTCTAGAACCTTTGTAAAGATAAAGCACTAAGAACAGAAATTCTTGGTCATGTTTATATTTGGAACATTTTGTATGGGAACAACATTTAGGTAATTTTGAAGTTCCTGTTTGTTTTTGTTGTTCTCCTGTTGCAAAGATTTTTTTTCTTTTTTCTCCTCTTCATTTTTTAGTTGTTACAATTCACTCTAAAAGCTTTAACATTATCATGTGGCAGGTAAGGAAGATATATTCAACTAGTGATAGGATTAGTGCACATAAAATACTATAGCCTCTTTGATAGTCAAATAATCTCCTTAACTATCTAATTTTTGGAAAGTGTCATTTGTTCCTTATTTTGCTCAACATTGCTAAAATTTTTAAAAATATGAATTACATTCTGAAAATTACTATTTTCATTAACTGACATCTTTGTATTACAGTACACTGATATATGCTGATAAATTCATTCAGAATACAATATAGCCTTCTTTATAAGTAATCTCTGGTGTGCTGTGCCTCAGTGTAAGGTCTAGCTTTTTGCCAAGGTCTTCATTTTATCAATAGGAATCTAACTTAATGTTTGGGAAAATTGTTAAGTTCAGTATAAAATGAATGCAATATTTTAGTAAAAATATGTTTTCTTCAAAGTATTACTTATGGAGAAAAGCATGTTATGTAAGGTTTTCTGTTATTTGAAAGGGAATGATGTTGTCTCTTGCATAAGACAAGCATATCATCCAAGATTGTGAAAATAAAAACACAAGTCAAAACAACAAAACAAAAAATGAATAGTAATGCTAATTCAAGTTCACATTGGGTTGTATTCTTAGTGGTAAATTAACGAAGAATCTACATAGAGCCATACTTTTGTACCTGTGTTGCAGAAAATACATTAATGTAAATTGATTTCCTCCTAAATTGAATATTTTACTTGGGCTCATAGTGTTAGTTGGATGAAAGAGATTTCCAAAGAAAGTTTTATTTTTATTTACTTTTTATTTTATTCACTGGCATTGAACAAAAACAAAGCCATTTGCATATCGACACACAACATATGCCAATATCAATGCTTCATTGCAATGTTGAATCTAAGAAACTTAAAATTTATTATTCTAGAAAAATCTCAGAGAGGAATTCTTCATATATATGACTACTATAAAGAACCAACAGAGTAATTCATCTTCATTTAAATATCAACTAATTCCTAAACATTGAAATAATTACTATTATCATATTAGACGAAAAGAGATTCCTAACTAAAGGTACAAAACGTTTCAAACTTAGAAGTCTTCAGGAAGTTAGTTACAGCTTAATTCCTGACTTACTATCTCTAAGTGATAAGAAAACAAATTATTCTTAAAGAAATCATTAATCCTACAGAAGCTATCCTGTTACTAAAGAACTTCTTGACGTTGTATGGGTGTTGCTTCTTTTTTATTTATTTTTTTCTAAATTTAAATGACAAAGTATTTCCGGTACATGTATTAAGAGATTTTTTGTCATATTTGTATTGGCTGAATTAATTCTTAATGTGCTACCATTTGATGGCATGGCTGAATGTTTCCTTTTGGCAAACTGTCACCTCAGATAGCCTAAAGAGGAGCCTTGAATGGTAGCATAGCTGACATTCTGATCTGATCCCAGTAGGGGAAGACAGACAAGCTGTCATCCTCCCTGTAAAATGACTGCTATGCAGAACAATCCTGTCTGGTGGGAAAATGCTAGATTTCCCTGGAGAGAAACTACTGCATGTGGATTTATATTTATTGCAGATTCACTTGATTTGGTAGATTTGGATGGAAATTCTTATTATCAGTCAGCCTGATGTTTCTTTAATGTTCTTTTGTGGTATTTCCCCATAGCTATGTCTTGGCCCTGCAAAATCTCAGTTTAATGATTGGTATCTTCCCTGGAGAATTTTATTCTCCTCCCTACTCTGCTCTTAGAATTCTCCATAACCTTGTGGGGTAAACCAGGTCAGTGCTTAGTTTATGTTTGCTGTAAAGAGTTTGACATATTTTATAATGATCTTGTCATTTGGAAGCAAAATAATATTTGAATATTTGAAATAACATGTATACCTTAGTGGTTTGATTTTGTAATTGGACTCACTTAGCTGGAAGTTCCAAAGTATGTATTATTTTGAGAAGGCAATTATATCTTCTTTGTGTCCTGCTAGTAGCCCAATTATCCTATCAGACTTCTGGCCCACAGCTTATGCTGTCTGGATTAAAGAAATTACATACTAAACAGTGCTGTAAAGAGAAATAAGAAAACCTCAACATTCAGTAGTTCAAATAACACAAGTTTGTTTTTTTCTTGCACAGTAGTCCAGGATGGGTGTCCCAGGGCAGTTTCACACAGTTATTTATACATATAGATTGATATGTCATCTATACATGGTGTAAGATTTCTCTGATTATTGTTGTCTTGTCATTATGGAAGAGGACATAATAAAGGACTAGTCTCAGAAATGTTCCCTTAAGGAAGTGAAACATAAGTTGCTCATGTCACTTTGACTTAAATTTTCTTGATACAACCTTAGTCTTCTGGTTACCTGCCAAGGGCATTAGAAAATCCAGCCATGATGTGTCAGTCATGTCCCATCCTCAACTTCATGCTATGTACTAAAGGGAGGCATACTAGTCTGGGCGTCCAAAAGTGTCTTCCACATCAACTTCATTTCCCCAAACTCTGTGCTTCTTTACAGGGAATCATCAGAACCACTAAACGCCTCCTTCATGTCCTCCAAGAGACATGAGGAACTCTTTTCTCTGGGACTGTTATACTTTATTGACCCTAGGCAGAGGGCTACTCTCTCAAACTCTCATCTTTAGAAATTTCCAGGTGAGTAATAGTTTCCACATTTTGCCTTCATGTAGGCCCTAAATTTCTGGGAACACCTGCCAAGCTCTTCCAATACCACTATTGCTATGCCCCCATGGCTGTGTGCCCCCATGGTTGCACCAAGAGCGGGTCCAGGATGCGCCTGCAGATCTCAGTTCAGTGAAATGCTTGCTAGATGTAGTAAACCTGTCTCCTCATTTTGCATGTACATCTAATCTGTATGTACTTTTCTTTCAGGGATCCCTCTTAGTTGGACTGATGTAATGGGGGTGGGAGCCGTCTCTTAATAAAGAAGATATATTTACAACTCCATCAATTCCTCTCTTTTTGCTTTTTAGTATTTTTGGAGATGCTAGGCAAGAATTGGCCAAAGTGGTGACTAGGATTACAGAACCTGTTGGAAAAGTTATTAATGAGCTCTGAGGGAAATTTCTGGAACCAGTTTTAGATGGGAAGAAATTTATCTCCTCTTGTTCCTCAACTTTGGGCACTAGCCACAAATTCTAGGACAAAAACAGCTCTATTCAAAATACTTCCTTCTAGACTTAGTTTATATCCATACACTATCTTATATAGTTGGCATCATAGCACAGATCCAACCTTTAGTTAGTATTTGTAGTTAGTCAATATTTCATGGTGTTTCTCTTTAGTGATTTTATAAAATCTTATTACTAATGTCATAGTCTCTGTAGGCAGCTTAGCAATTACAAAGAAAAAAGGTCTATTTCATTATTACTTTTTATAAAAAAGGATGCTTTTGTAATTTTTAAATTTTTATCTTAACTATAAAAAAATTAACAACAAAAACTCAAGAGTAATGGCTGTATTAAAGAATAGCTCTATTCTTACTCAGCCTTTATTGGTAACACACATTATTTTTTTAATTAAATAGAAAATGTTTAATTAAATAGAGAATAATGCTTGTAGAACATTGTTATGAAGAAATTGAACTTCAGTAAAGAAGAAAATCAAGACAGCGTATCTAAATCTGTGTCTCTAAACAAGACAAATTATATCCTACAATACTGAAATTCTTCACAGTGAAGGCATATTTTATAAAGTATGGAGAAGAAAATAGTATAAATATTATGATAACCAAGGAAAATAGGTGTATTCTTAAAATACTTTTTGAAAAATAAGCCCTATATTGAATTCTTGTCAAAACTCCAAGACACATTTCTGGTTTTATTGACTCTATTACATATTTTAAAATTTTGAACCTCTAAAATTATTAAATATAACACAAAACTACATTAAAAGTGTGTTAGTTTTTTGTTTTTTGCATTGATATAAATACCTGAGATTAGGTAATTTATAAAGCAAAGGGGTTTATTTGACTCACAGTTCTGCAGGTTGTACGTGAAGCTTAGAGCCAGCATCTGCTTCTGGTGAAGACCTCAAAAAATTTTCAGATGCGGCAGAAGGAGAAGAGAAGTCAGCATGTCACATGGCAGGAAAGGGAACAAGAAAGGGAGGAGCATGTGATGCCATACTCTTAAACAATCTGATATTATGAAACTAACAGAGAAAGATTCACTAATTACCTAAGTACTGAGGGAGATGATGTTACCAAGCCGTTCATGAGTAAACTGCTCCCATGACCTAACACCTCCCACCAGGTCCCACCTCCAACACTGGGAATCACACTTTAACATGAGAGTTGGAGGAGACAAATATCCAAAATATATCAAAAAGTATACAGCTGAATAAATTAAATCTGACACCTGTGTAGCCACTACCCTGTCAAGAAAAGAACCTTGTCAGGAACCCCAGAATCCCTCAATGAGCCCTTCTCCTCTTCTCCCTCCCCTAAGGAAAACCAAGCATACTGATTTCTATGGAAATCACCTTAATTTTATTTGTAGTTATACTGCCAAAATGTGCATGTCTAATCTCTGTAGATTATTTAACAGTTTTTTGAGGTATAGTTGATATATAGTAAGCCACACATATTTAAAGTGTACAATTTGATTTTCCATATGTAATTGTGAAAGTATCACCATAATCAAAATAATAAACATCTCATCAGCAAAGTTTATATTATGTTCTTTTGATTTCTTTGCCTCCACAAAACTTCCTTCCTACCCCTACCTCTGGGCAGCTACTAGTCTGCTTTCATCACTTTAGAGTAGCTTACATTTTCTAGTATTTTATGTAAATTGAATCATATTGAGTATTTGTTCTTTTTTCTGGCTTATTTTATGTAATATGATAATTTTGGTATTCCTTGATGTTTTAACATGTATTAAGTTTATTGTTGAGTAGCATTGCATTGTATGTATATATTTTATTTTGTTTACCATTCATGGTGTTGATGAACATGTGAGTTATTTTCAAATTTTGGTTATTAAAAATAAGCCTTCTATGAACATTCACATACAAGATTTTATAGAAGTATATACTTCTATTTGCTGTGATAAATACCTGGGAGTAAAAAAACTGGACTATGTGTAGATGTATGTTTAACTTTTTAAGAAACTGCTAACCTGTTTCCAAAGTGACAGTAACATTTTACATTTCTACCCCCAGAATATGTGAATTCTAGTTTCTCTCTATCTTTGCTAGAACTTGGTTTTTTAGTCTTTTCAATTGTAACTATCCTAATAAGTATGTTGTAGTATCTCATTGTAGTTTTAATTTGCATTTTAGTATGATGTAAACCTCATTTCATGTGCTTATTTTATCAAGCAAATTCTTCTTTGGTGTAGGATTTTTTTTTTCCCATTTAAAAATTGAGTTATTTGTTGTCTTTTATATGTATTGTTTGTATATATATTTTACAGAGCCCAATGTACACAGCAAGTCAATATATCTAGATATTGGGTTATAGCAGAGAAGTTGTTTTCTGTTAGGTTTTTTTTTTTTAAATTTATTTTTATTTTTTTAATCAATATTTTTTATTATGATGTTGTGGGGTACAGTTAAGGGTTAGGTATACAAATACGTTTCATTCAGGTACCCTGTTGATAAGAGGTGTTTCCTCATTCCCAGACAGATATTTGCTACCGTTAATCCCATCTCCCTCCCCCTCCCCACCATAGTTTCCCACTACTGTCAGTCATTTTCTCATAGTATTGCATTGGATGTTCAAGGTCCATTATATGAGTGAGAACATGTGATACTCGGATCTTTGTTTCTGTGAGAGGTTACTCAGTTTCTAGACTCTAGTTCCATCCAGGTTGCTGCAAAATTCATGATTTTGTTCTTTTTTATGGGTGCATAGTATTCCATCGTGTATATGTACCACATTTTTTATTCCAGTCCTCTTTTGATGGGCAGCATGGTTGCTTCCAGGTTCTTGCTATTGTGAACAATGCTGCAATAAACATGCGTGTGCAGGTATCTTTTTTATAGAGTGATTTGAGTTCTTCAGGATATATTCCCAGTAGGGTGATTGCAGGGTCACATGGGAGGTTGATATTTAGAGCTTTTAGGAATCACCACACTGCTTTCCACAAGGTTGCACTAGTTTAAACTCCCACCAACAGTGTAGAACTATTCCCTTTTCGCCACACCCTCTCCAGTAGCTGTTATTTTTCGAGTTGTTGATAATTGCCATTCTGGCTGGAGTTAGGTGGTATCTCAGTGTGGTTTTGATTTGCATCTCCCTGATGATTAGTGAGGTTGAAGATTTCTCCATGTGTCTGTTGGCTGCTCGGATGTCTTCCCTTTTGAAGTGTCTGTTCATATCTTTTGCCCCTTTTATAATGGGATTGTTTGTTTTTTTTCTTTTCAGCACGTTTGAGTTCCTTGTAGATCAAAGATGTTAAGCCTTTGTCTGACCTGGAGTTGGCAAATACATTCTCCCAGTGTGTAGGCTGTCTCCCTGCTCTCTTGATGGTTTCTTTGGCTTTGCAGAAGCTTGTCAGTTTAATAAGGTCCCACTTGTCTATCTTCTCTTTTATGACCTGTAGGTTTCGGGTTTTGTTCAGGAATTGGAGGCCAGTTTCGATTTGCATGAGAGTATGTCCTTCATTTTCTAAGGTTCTTATGGTTTGAGGTTTTACATTTAGGTCTCTGATCCATTTGGAGTTAACCTTTGTGCATGAGGATAGGTAGGGGTCCTGTTTCAATCTTCTGCATATAGTCAGCCAGTTTTCCCAGCACCATTTACTTAATAGGTTCTCCTCTCCCCAGTAGTAGGTGGTGGAGGCTTTGTTGAAGATGAGTCAGTTGAGAAATTGAGGTTTTGCTTCTGGAATCTCATTTTATTCCACTGATCTATGCCTATTCCTATACCAATACCAAGCTGTTTTGATGATTGTAGCTTTATAGTAAAGTATGAAGTCTGGTAATGTGATACCACCTGCTTTGTTTCTTTTTGCTGAGGATTGTTCTGGCTATTCTTGGATGTTTGCATTTCCATATGAATTCCGGTGTTGTTTTTTCTAGGTCTGAGAAGAATGTTGCTGGTAATTTGATGGGTATTGAATTGAATTTGTAGATTGCCGTGGGTAAGATGGACATCTTCACAATGTTGATTCTTCCAATCCATGAGCATGGGATATTTTCCACTTGTTTATGTCATCTTTGATTTCTTTGAGCAGTGTTTTGTAGTTTTCATTGTAAAGGTCTTTCACGTCTCTGGTTAGGAAGATGCCAAGGTATTTCATTTTTTTTGTGGATATTGTGAATAGAATTGTGTTTTTTATTTGGGTTCTGTTTGTTTATTATTGGTGTAAAGAAATGCAATTGTCTTTTGCACATTTATTTTGTAGCCTGAGATTTTGCCAAAGTCCTTTTTCAGTGTAAGGAGGTTTTGGACAGATTCTCTTGGGTTTTCAAGGTACACAATCATATCATCTGCAAAGAGAGATAACTTGACTTCCTCTTTTCCTATTTGGATACCCCTGATTGCCTTCTCTTCTCTGATTGCTCAAGCCAGGACTTCCAATATTTTGTTGAACAAGAGGGGTGAGAGTGGGCATCCTTGTCTTGTTCCAGTTTTCAGGGGAAATGGTTCCAATTTTTGTCCGTTTAGGAGTTTGCTGGCTGTGGGTTTCTCGTAGATGGCTTTTACTATTTTGAGGTATGTTCCCTATATGCCTAGATATTCAAGGGTTTTTATCAAGAAGGGGTGCTGGATTTTTCAAAAGCTTTTTCTGCATCTGATGATATAATCATGTGGTTATTGTTTTGACTTCTGTTGATGTATTTAATTACATTATGGTTTTACGAATGTTGATCCAGGCTTGCATCCCAAGAATGAAGCCTACTTGGTCATGATGGATGATTTTTGAGATGTATTGTTGAATCTGGTTTGCTAGGATCTTGTTGAGAATTTTAGCATCTATGTTCATCAAAGATATTGGCCTTTAGTTCTGTTTCTTTGTTGGATCTTTACCTGGCTTGGGTATCAATGTGATGTTGGCTTTGTAAAATGATTTTGGGAAGTTCCATCTTTTTCAATCAACTGGAATACCTTCAGTAGGATTGGTATCAGCTCCTCCTTAAATGTCTTGTAGAATTCTGCTGGAAAGCCATCTGGACCAGGGCTTTTTTTTGTAGGAAGTTTTCTTATTATGTAGTCAATTTCGTTGATTGTTATTGGTCTATTTAGGGTCTCAATTTCTTCTTGTTCCAACCTAGGTAGGTTGTGTGATGTCAGAAAGTCCTCCATTTCCTTAAGGTTTTCAAGTTTGATTCCATACAAGTGTATGTAGTAGTCTCTGATGATCTTTTGTATTTCTTCAGGGTCAGATGTGACTTCATCTTTTGTGTTTCTGATTGTGCTTATTTGGGTTTTTTCTCTTTTTTTCTTGGCCAGTCTAGCTAGGGGACCATCGATCTTGTTTATCCTTTCGAAGAACCAGTTTTCTGTTTCATTGATTTTTTTGTATTATCTTTTTGTCTTCTATGTCCTGGATTTGGGCTTTTATTTTGGTGATCTGGATTCTTCTGCTGAAATTAGGGTTTTTGTGGTTTTGCTTTTCCAGCTTCCTTTGGTGGCTTGTTAGGCTGTTAATTGTGTTCCTTCCATTTTCTTCATGTGTGTTTGTAGGGATATAAATTCCCCTCTTACTACATCTTTTAAGGCGTTGCAGAGATTTTGGTAAGATGTTTCTTCATTTTCATTTGTTTCCAGGTATCTTTTGATCTCTGTTTTGATTTCATCATTGACACAGGAGTTGTTTAGCATCATGCTGTTTAGTGTCCATGTCTTTGTGGGTTTTTGGGGGGACATTGTTGGTGTCAATGTTTATTTTTATTCCACTGTGGTCTGAGAAGGTGCATGGTAGAATTTCAGTCCTTTCAAATTTGCTTATGCTTGATTTATGGCCAATTATGTGGTTGATCTTAGAATTCGTTTCATGTGGTGATGAGTAGAATGTGTATTCTGTGGTCTTTGGATGGAATGTTCTGTAGGTATCAATTAAGTCCATTTGGTCCAGAGTCACATTGAGGTTCCGGATCTCCTTGTTGATTTTTTGTCCTGATGATCTGTCTAGGGTTGTGAGTGGGGTATTAAAGTCCCCAGTTATGATGGTTTTAGAGTCAATATCTTTCTTTAGTTTTCCTAGAAGTTGTTTTATGAAAGTTGGTGCACCTATGTTGGGTGCATATATGTTTAAGATAGATATTTCTTGTTGATGGAGTGAACCTTTTTTATCGTTATGTAGTGGCCCTCTGTATGTTTCTTAATTCTTGATAGCTTAAATGGTATTTTGTCTGAAATTAGGATCCTGACTCCTCCTCTTTTGTGTTCCATTTGCCTGAAAATTTGTTTCCATCCCCTTACTTTGAGTCTGTGTATGTCCTTTCTAGTGAGATGGATCTCTTGAAGGCAGTATATTGTTGCCTGGTGATATTTTATCCATTTTGCCATTCTATGTCTTTTCAGTGTTGCGTTTAGTCCATTCACATTCAGGTTAATTATTGAAATGTGAGAGTTCATCCCTATAATAGAGTTCTTATAGAGTTGTTGTTCTTCCACTTTTTTTTTTTTGTCTTTTTTTTGGTTTTGTTGTTGGTTCATGTATATTTTATTCTTTTCCCTGTACTCTTGTGAAGAATGATGTTCCTTTTTCCTTTTCTTCTGTGTTTAGTACTTTCTTAAGTGTTTCATGTAGAGGTGGTTTGGTGGCAGCATAAGTTTCTAGGGATTGAATATCTGGGAAAGATTTTAATTCTCCCTCGCTGATGAAGCATAGCTTGGCTGGGTAGGTTATTCTTGGTTGAAATTGTTTATCTTTTAGGACTTTGAAGATAGGGCTCCAAGCTCTCCTAGCCTGCAAGGTTTCTGTAGATAAATCTGCTGTTATTCTGATTGGTCTTCCATGGTAGGTGATCTGGCCTTTTCTCTTGCTGCCTTTAGGATTTTTTCTTTTATACCTATTTTGTTTAGGCGAATTGTTATGTGTCTAGGAGTTGGTTTTCTCATTTGTTGTCTTGCAGGGGTTCTCTGAATCTCTTGTGTTTGAATTTTTGCATCACTGTTTTGGTAAGGGAAGTTTTCTTGAATGATCTCATGGAAAGTTTGTTCCAGTGTGGTTTCTGTCTCTCTTTCTGCCTCAGGAATGCCAATTACTCTTAGGTTCTGTCTCTTGAAGTGATCGCTCATCTCTTGAAGGTTTTGTTCTGTCTTTTTTAGCTTGTTTTCTGTGTTTTTAAGAGTTTGGGTTAGTTCTATATTTTGGTCTTCAAGCTCTGAGATTCTTTCTTCTGCTTGGGTAATTCTTCTTTCCATGCTTATCAGTTTGTTATTTATTTCATTCACAGTATTCTTTATTACTGTCATCTCAGATATCAGTTCCTTCCTAGTTTCTTCTTGTGTTTCCTCAATTCTTTTTAACCTCTCCATTAATGTCTTGATATCTAAGTTTGTAGTTTGAGAACCTTCATTCTGGGGACTCTTCATTGTTTGCATTCCAAAGTCAGTTTTCTCAGTGTCTGCCTTCCCAGGGGTCTGGGTGGGATACATACTCTCCTTTTGTTTTTCTTCATTTGTGTAGATTTTTCTCTCTCTCCCCCTTTCCCTCCGCTTCTTTAATTCTGTTTTTGAGGGAAGGTGGGGTTCCTTTTGTTTCACTTCTGCAATATCCTGTTCTTCCTTATGAGGATCTTCTGGCTTTGTTCACTTTTGAGGTTGGAGTGTAGGCTGCAATCTGTACTTTTTGCAGTTTTGAGGTTTAATTGAGAGGAACACTGTGGTTTAGAATGTATATGCTGATTCTAGCATCCACAAACAGGTGTATGAGCACACTGGAACCTATTTCCCTCTGCCTTACAATCTGTCTATTCAGCAGTATGTAGTCTTGGTTCCTAGATTAAAATGGGGGTATAAAAGAGGAAAATAATGGAGGAAGGGGGGTCATTAGGAAGTTAGAGAGAGAAAGAGAGAGGGAAAACAGACATACATACCAACTATCAGGTAAGAAAGAGACACAAGGCCAAAAAGAAGTGAAAAAAGACACATAAGAAAGATCCCCTAAAGAATACTGATAGCTACACAGAGACAGACCAATATAATCATGAAACAGTGTAAGTCAGAAGGCAAACAACAAACGTGATCAAAGTAAACAGTCAAAATGATAAAATCATAAGTCACAATAAGAGATCAGACTAAAACTTCAACTGTGATCTCTGACCTCTCCCCTTTGTTTTTCATTGCAGGCAGCTAGATTTACTCACAGTTTGGGAGTTGCTTTTATCTGATTCAGCTTAGGGGTGGGGCTTTGTCTCCTATTTAGCGATGATACCTCAGGAACTGTGGTGTAGTTTTTTGATAGGTGGGCAGGGCAATGGAAATCTCTGCCTGGGGAAAGGCAGAAGCAGATTCTCTTTTGTAGATCCCTTTTTCTCCACTTGTCTGGGTCCCCAAACTTGGGGTCACATGCTGAGTGCCTCAGCCAGGGTGGGCCCAGAGCTCCAGAGCTCCAAAGCTCCAACAGGCAGGTGGTGAGAGATGAGAGTGGCCCTGGACCCCCCACAGGGTACTTCAGCCAGGAATGGGACCAATGTCTCTGAGGGGCGTGTGCCCAGAGCCTCCCTGAGTGACTGGTGGCTTAGTGCTGTGTGCTGGGTGAGAGATGATGTAGCCAGGGAGTTAGCTGAGACCCAAGACTCCCATGCACACGGTGGAACAGCAGCAGCAGGGGGCTGCAATATCTGGCCCTGCGTGGGACTGAAGGTCCCCAGACCTTGGACCAGAGTGGCTGGTGGTGGGTTGGGGGATGGGGGAAGAAAAGTAAGAGTCTTTTTGGGAACCCACGTTCAGAAAATCTCACAAGTGCACCGATGCCATCGCCATCTTGTTCCCCACCTCTGTTAGGGTTTTGAGGGCACTTTATTTATTTTGGAAGCACTTTCTTTATCAGATATATACTTTAAAATTTCATTTCCAGGTGATAGTTTCTCCTTTTATTATCTTTTTTTTTTTGAGTTGGAGTCTCACTCTGTAACCCAGACTAGAGTGCAGTGGCCACTCCTGGCCACCACAGCCTCAACCTGCTGGGCTCCAGTGATCCTTCCACCTCAGCCTTCTGAGTAGCCGGAATTACGGGTGCACGCTACCATGCCCAGTTAATTTTTTCATTTATTATAGAGATGAGGTCTCACCTGCCCAGGTGGGTCTCGAACCCGTGGGCTCAGGCAATCCACTTACCTCAGCCTCCCAAAGGCATTGGACTACAGACTGAGCCACCGAGCCCGGCTTCCTTTTATTATCTTACAAAGTCTTTAAATAAAGCAGAAGATGTTATTTTAGGTGAAGTTCAATTTACCAGTTTATTCTTTTATGGGTCATGCTTTTGGTTTCATATTTAAGCCTTCGACTTATCCAAGACCACAAAGATTTTATCTTATGTATTCTTCTAGAATATTTATAGTTTTAGGTATAATATTTAGGTCAATAATTCTTCTTGAGTTAATTCTAGTATATGGTGTGATATATGGATTGAAGTTCACTTTTTAACTTATGGATATTCAATTATTATCACACTATTTATTTAAAATATTTTTATTTTTCTTATTGAGTTGCCTTCATACCTTTATCAAAAATTAGTTATACATATATATATAGGGATTCCAAAAATGTATACACATTTTAAGAGATGTTATCTATGTGTTATTTTTCAAAGTTGAATTAAATTACAATAGCAATATGTGGTATGATGTTTGCTCAGCTGTGCTGCCACCATTTCCTTTGTCCTGCCTGTAGCCTGGTAATGCTAGCATTCATTTGATCATCACCATCTTTTGTGTGAACGTTATACTTAAAATTTGTTTACATTTTTTGACACTATACATATGCAAGCTTATTTCTATAATCTCTTCTGTTGATCTATTGGTCCTCTATCTTTAAGCAACTTTTTTATGGTTTTCATACCTGTAGCTTATAATAAGCTTTAAAGTCAGGTAGTGTTAGTCTTTAAAATACTTTAATTTTAATGTTTGTATGGCTATTCAACATTCTTGGCATTTCCACATGAGTGTTAGAATCAGCTTGTCAGTTTCTACACACACACACACACACACACACACACACACACACACACACACAACTTGTTGGAATTAATTGCAATTGTGTTGAATATGTAGATCAATATGGGGTGACTAACATCTTAAAAATTTTGAATCCCTAATCCATGAACAAGGTATATTTATTTATGTAGAACTTGAATGTTTCTCAGCAATGAGAGACAGTACAACTTTAGCAAGATTTATCCTAAGTAAACCACACTTTGATGCTATTATAAGTGGCATTTAAATTTTTAATTTCTGACTGTTCACTGAAGTATATCAAATTAAAATTATTTTGTTCTTTATCTTGTATTCTACTGAATTGTTAAACTCACTCATTAATTCTAGTAGCTGTTTTGTAGCTTCCATTCTTTTTATATATATATAATCATGTTCTCTACTAATTAAAACACTTATATTTTTTTCTTGTATGTATGCTGTTTATTTTCTTTCTGTATTGTACTGCATAAAACCCCCACTGTAATGTTAAATAGAAGTTAAGTGGCCAGAGAGTCTTATCATTTTCCTTTGAGAGAAACATGTAGTCTTTCACCATAAAGAATGAGCTTAGCTGAAGCTTTCCGTAGATATCTTTTATCAAATTCCATAAGTTTCATTCCTAGTTTGAAGAGAAGTGGTTTTTTTTTTGTTCTTTTTATCAGAACTCTTAAATTTTGATAAATGTTTCTTTTATGTGAATCAAGATGATTAGATAGTTTTACTATAGTTTGATAATACAGAGAATTACAATAGCATTAATTTTTGAATGTTTATCATAAATCAAACTTGCATCACTGGTTAACCCCACTTTCTCATGCTCTATTATTTCTTTTATATATTGCTAATATTTTATTTTATTTTGCATCTATGTTTATGAGGACCATAGGTCTACAGTTTAATTGGAATGTCGTTTTCTTCTTTTGATATAAAATTCTGTCTTCACAGGATGAGTTGAAAAATATGCCCTACTCTTCAATTTTCTTGAAGAGTATTATTTCTTACATA
The DNA here is from genome assembly GCF_000164805.1 of Carlito syrichta. Taxonomy (NCBI): domain Eukaryota; kingdom Metazoa; phylum Chordata; class Mammalia; order Primates; family Tarsiidae; genus Carlito; species Carlito syrichta. The sequence continues at coordinate 132,999 of NW_007260058.1, read as the reverse complement.
AATGTTTGACAGTGTTCTTGCCTGAAGCCATATCAGTCTGGAGTCATCTTGTGGTAAGATTTTTAACTGGAAATTCATTTTTTAAATTGATATTAGACTATATAGGTTATTGCTTCATGAGTAAGGCTTGGCAGTTTTAGTTTTTCAAAGTATTTGTCAAGTTTATTGGCATATGTTTTTCATGGTATATCCATATCATCTCTTAAAATCTGTGTAATCTGTACTGATGTCACCTCTTTCATTCCTATATTGGCAATCAGTGTATCTTTCCTTTTCTGCCCCCATAATGGTTGAGCTTCGCCTTCTGTTTTCATTCTCTTAATTGCCAATTTCTTTAAAACTGTCATTTTGCTTAGTTTGTTTCTTTGTGTGTTTTAGGTGACGAGTAAATCTGTTCTCATCTTTTCCAGAAGTCTTTTAACTGGAAATTCATTTTTCCCGATTGATATTATTGTATGTGTGCATGTGTGTGTTCCTTGTTTGCAATGTTTTAAAGTCTCATTTTAACAACTACTTCTCATTTTAGGTCTTATTTGTCCCTTTGCAGTTTATCTCTTAAGAAAAACTATATCACTTGATAGCATTTTCCAGAATCTTCATATTATTAATTTCATTTCATGGTTCCACTCCAGTGTTCCTTTGTTCTTTACAATTTCTATATTTATATTTTTTATCTGGAAACTCAATTAGATTAAGGTTTAATTTATATTGATAATGCTTCTTTTTAAGTGCTTTACTTTTTTTGTATTATGAACCATATGACAGCACTGTCTCATATGGTAGCTACAATAACATGTGGCTATTGAATACTTGAAATAGCTCATATATAAATTAAAATGTATCATTATTATTATTATTATTATTAGAGCCAGAGTCTCACTCTGTCACCCAGCCTGGAATGTAATAGCATACTCGCTGCTACCACAGCCTGGACCTTCTGGGCTCAGGTGATCCTTCTACCTCAGCTTTTCAAGTAGCTGCAACTACAGGCATATGCCACCATGCCCAGCTAATTTCTTAATAAGTTCTTGTACTCATGGGTTCAGGCAGTTCTCTCACCTCTGCCTCCCAAAATGCTGGAATTACAGGAATGAGCCACTGCACCCGGCATTGAAGTGTACAATTAATGTAAAGTATACACTGAATTTTGAGAACTCGTACATTTTTTTTAATATGGTTACTAGAAAATTTAAAATTATATATGTGGACTTCCATCATATTTCTTTTTAAAAAAGCTGACCATGATGTCCAATTATCTGTTCTTTTATATGATGTTAGAAGCCATTGAGTCTTAATATGACCCATTGAATTCAAAGGCGGTCAAATAATAATATTCCAGTTCTATTATTGTTTGTTCATTTATTTGTTGAGATACTCTTTTAAGGAGAAACATGACTTTCTCTTTTATATGGTTACCTAATGGTATAGTTTGAATAGGAGTATCAGGGTAGTTGTTTTTTTTTTACCATTCTTTTTATTTGCTTATTTCTAAAATAAAGAGTTTGTTCCAGTGTGTCCTCTCAAGGGGCTAGTGAGAGTTTTGGTATCTTTCTGAATTGATAGATTTAAGCATATTTGATATGCTTTGATCATAATTATTTCATCTCTGGTACTTACTCCTCCTTGAGCAGTCAGAACCTCTTTAATTTAGTTCCAATATACAGCTAATGCTTAACATAAGGTTTTACTGTGTGGGACCACTTGTACCATGGATGTTTTTCCAAATTTGGGTGTAAAATACATTATTTGAGGAATGTGAAATTCCAGTATAGGGAGGACCAACTTTTCATAAGTGCAGGTTCTTTAGGGCTGACTGCAGGACTTGAGTATCAAATTTTGGCATATTCAGGTGTCCTGGAACCAACAGCCCATGTATACCAAAGGAAGATTATACTTTATTTTTATTTTTATTTTTTGAGTTGGAGTCTCACTCTGTTGCCCAGACTGGAGTGCACGGCCATCGCAGCCTTGACCTGCTGGGTTCCGATGATCCTTCCACCTCCGCCTTCCGAGTAGCCGGAATTACAGGCATGTGATACCATGCCTGGCTGATTTTTTCATTTTATTGTACAGATGAGGTCTCGCGAAGTTGCTCAGGTGGGTCTCGAACCCATGGGCCCAGGCAATCCACTCACCTCAGCCTCCCAAAGCGCGGGATTACAGGCTGAGCCACCAAGCCTGGCTGGAAGATTATACTTTAAATACAACCATGGTAGACTTTGATATTCTCTTGTTACTAAATAATATTATCAAATATTCTAAGCATATGTTGTATTTTTCTTGATACCATCTGGAATCAGATTTTTTCCAAGAAGAACTATTTCCACTTAATGGAGATAGATATATTAAGGACATTCTCTGGATGTTAGGTATGCTTGTTAGTTCTGGTTTGGTCCCTGTTTCAAATTCAAAATTAATCACAGGATATTTATATTTTTTCTCCCTCAAGAAGGATCTTAAATCTCCTAGATATATATACTCATAGAATTAAAGTATCATATAATTGCTGATTTCTTCTATCTTATGCAACCAAAAAATAGCTTCAGAATAACAACACCTCACTAGCATTAAAATAATTATTGAAAATAGTTTAAAAGACTTTTGGCATATGGTGTCCCATTTTTTATAGTCTTAATTGAATGTGCATTTTTATATCTTTATATCATTGTGTCTCTAGACATTTCTGGTTTTCTGAATCTCATTCTCTAGAAGGATTCAGTGAGGCACCCATGTGAAAATACCATCCGAGTTTTAGCACATTAATATAGGTTTGCTGGGTCTTTATACTGCTTGAGAGTCAATTTTGCTGGATATAAAATTCTTTGCTCACATTTTCCCCTTCTTATTAAGTGCCCCAGACTGATCTATCTTTTTGGATTAACCATATTTAACTGCTAATGTATAATCCAATCTCCTTTCAATTTTACCTACTGTCCTTAAGATTTGACTTGCTTAGTCTTTGAGTGAGTACCTGTTGGTTATTTTATAGTTTTCAGATCTGTCAGATATACCCTTACTTCCCTGTTTTCTCTTGTGCAGAGAAGGATTCATGGTGATATCTTGTCACCTAGTCATCTTGGAAACATTTGCCTTGGAATTTTAGATTTGCTATCTAGGTGGTAACAACTAACCTTAAAAAAAGATAGGTCTAGCATCTACCTTTGACTCGTGAGAGGGGAACTCTAAGCCCTTGGAAGGGTCTACCTGAAAATAATGTTTTCGTTTACCTGGGAACCTTGGATCAAATCTATAGTCTATGTGATTCATGAGGGCTTTGTGCATCAGCTCAGCCATGGAGAAGCTAGAAGCTTAAGCTGAGCCATGTGAATAGTCAACCTTGTTTATGTTACCAAACCTCAATAAAAAAAATCTGAACACAAAGGTCCACGTGTGCATTTCTTGTTGACACTATTCCAAGCATATTATCACGTATTAGTGTGGAAGAATTTAAAGCTGTTAATGACTCCCCTGGGAGAGGACAACTGGAAGTTCCACATTTCCATATGTGGTGCATTCCTCGACACTTCCATGTTTGTCTTTCCTTGACTGAGTTTAATTTGTATTTTTCATTTTAATTAATCATAACAATGAGAATAACTTCATTTAATGCTTTGTGAGTCCTCCTAGTGAATTATTTCTCCCAGTGAATTATTAAAACTGAGGGTGGTCTTAAGAACCTCCAAACTTGCAATGTATATTAAAAGTCGTTTTATAGACTACCCCTGCACTCAGCACTATTCTAATTGTTCTATGAGTTTATATAGGGAGACTCAGAAAAGTTACAATACTATGTTGCTGCTGCTACCATCTTCTGAGAATTACTCGGTATTTCTCTTGAGTACTGAAATTTTAAATCTATCTATTTTATAATGGTTGTGTTGTAATAAATAAAGCATATGTATACTATAAATAAAATTATAACAAACCAAAATTTGTAAAATTCTTGCCAAATATATATTGTTGGACTAGTATTCCTGATATACAAAGCTGGTTAATGACTCAATAAGAAATACTTAAAATGTTGTTATAGAGAAATACCCACAAAACATTTACATACAATTCAAAAAAGAATGATGAAATGTATGATAAACAGTGAAACAGATGCTTAATGTTGCTGACAATAAAAAATATGGAATAAAAATTTCACACTTTACTTTGTCAGTGACAAGCACAATAATGGCCATTATTTTCAATTAGCAATCCTACCTGTAGGATTTTATCTAAGGTAACGAATTGCACAGAAACATAATACTATGCATGCAAAGATACTTAAGAGTTATTTATGTTTGTGATAAACTAAACACAAATTATATTAGTTAAGGAAATCTGCTATTATCATTAGTATTCATATTTATTAACATGTGAAGAGGTACACAACAAAGAGTTGAAGAAAGAAAGCAGGAAACAAAACATGTGATGCTATTCATGTAAAATAGGCTTTGTTCAGGTGTTGAAATCTCTTTTGTTTAAGGTAACATGTTCAAAAGAATGTTTATTGAAAGTTAAGAATAGTCATGCCTGATTTGACTTTATTATTTTTATTTTTATGTAGTATTCAAAATTTTTAAATATATGTTGTTTTATTAAGAAATAACTTTATTTTCAAAACTCTCAGTATGACTTCCCCATTCTCCTTTTTCCCTTTCAGCCTTTCTTGCTGCTTTCTCTGCCCAGCATTGCTCTTCATATATTACTTCTCATTTTTCTTGCGCCTGAACCTTTCACTTTTCTCTCTTTCTCCAATAGAAGTATAGCTGCCAAATTGTTGCACAGTCATAGAATGTTAAATTTTCTGTTATGAAGCATGAAAATTACACTTATGCATTTAAGAATATTTGATGATACAACTTATTGGTCACTAAATAAAGCAATTTGATAATTGCTTTAAAAATTCTCTAGATCTCAGTGTAATACTAGAACGCAGAAATTTGTACCTTCTGCCTTTTTATAATGCTTGCTAAATAAGGTGTATGGTGTTAAATATTTCATTACTTAATAAACTTATACTCATCTTAAAACCCAGCTAACATGTTGACTCATTAGATAGCTTTCTTTGGTATATCACCTCTGGCATTTTAATAGGTAGACTGTATAATGGCCACTAAATGATACTATCAAGTCTTAATCTCTGGAAGCTGTTAATGCTAACTTATTTGAGAAAGGATTTTTGCATATGAGACTAAGACAATGATTTTGAGATGAAGAGAATAAACTGGATTGACTGGATGGGCCCATATGAATTTTAAGAGGGACATTTGAGACATATAGAAGAAGAGGAAGAGATGGTAGTGTGATCTTTGGCACAGATTGGTGTAATTCAGCTGCAACCGAAGAAAGGTGGCAGTCACCAGAAGTTGGAAAAATAAGGAAATTACTCCCCTTTAGAGACTTCAAAGAGAACGTGTCCAGGCCAACATGTTACTTAAATCTGGTGATACTGATTTTGGACTTGTGTCTCTTAGAACATAAGATAATGCATTCATGTTGTTTTTAACCACTAAGTTTGCAATAATTTGTACAGCAGTCATACAAAATAATCCACGTGGCGTACTGTTTCAGGATCTCATGGATTTTCTCATGAAATTCACTCTTCCTGGAAGTCTTTAATATATTTCATTACTTAACAAACTTATGCTCATCTTAAAACCCAGTTAACATGTTGACTCATTAGATAGCTTTCTTTGGCACATCACTGATGCTGGCATTTTAATAGGTAGACACAAGCATTCCCTAGTGTATGCTTTCATGGAACTGCTTCAACATTTTCATTATGGTATTGGCTGTGTTGAACCATTCATAGCATGCCCATGTCTATTTTCCCATCCCTTCCCATATTGTAACATCCTCAACTCTGTTTTACATAATGGTCTCAAATTTTCCAGAATTTCATTTTACAGCAACCACATAGATGAATCCTGTATCTATAGTCCCACATTCGTTTTTAGCTCTAAAAAGTACTAGTTAAATGTAATAAATTTGTTTATAAGATTCCATGCCCAAGGCCAGGTCCTCCAAGAAGTTCTAAGGTCGAGGAAGGATTACTGTCCTATGTTGATTGAACTCCCTATAAGTAGCCCTGATACTGCTGAGAAATGTTCAAAGAGCAATCCTAGACACATGTTTTTAAATTTATATATCCTAGCTCTTAGAATAAACTCAGAGTTTGTGAGGTATGTCACTGATTCAACAGTACTAACCTAACTGTGTCTTGACCCCTCTCCTAGACAGTCACATTTTTTTCCAGTTCATACTAACTTCTATAATCTCTAAAAGTCTAATAGATCACCTTTACATATATCTCAGCTCTTCTTATAAAATTTTTGTGTAAACATAATTTAAGATGTGTGTATAAAGTCACTGTTCCCATCTGTTCTACAGAAGTCCTGTTTTCTTCATATATTTTGCTTCATTTATCATATATAACACTAAAGTTTTATAGCATGGAGTCTATTTATAACTTTCTGTTATGTTTTCTAGTCAACTAAGCTATCACACCATCTGTAAAAATTTTTTTATAATGGATTTTAATAACCTCAATATTTAAGTTTATAATACTGCAATAAATGAGAAATATTGCCTTTTGAGAGATGACTATAACAATGTTCCTCCAAAGTCATTACTATTTAATTGTATGCATATTTTACCTTATAAATCTTATTACAATATTATATTTTTAAACAAAAAAGCAAATTAAATTCCTTACCCTCTACACTTTATGGTTCTTTAAGTCTATTTTTCCAAGAAAGTATTTTTTTATTTGAAAATCAATCAATAAATAATTTTACATACTATCTTTTAAAAAATTACTGAACATATCATAACTATTTTTCATGGCATTTCTTAGGCTGAGTCATAATTTAAAATTGTTACCTAAACTGCTTTTGAATGGATGCATGCTCATTTATAGTTGACTATTCCTAATATTTTACTCTTGAAATAACATTACTAATATCTGCCTTCACATATTTTTGACTGAAATGTTCTCATTATTTCTGTTAACCCTGCAAATTTTTACTTATTCTTTAAGACTGAATTTAAATATAATTTTTTTCCATATAAAATGTGTCTGAGTTCAACACTCCAGCTTATTTTTCCAGCAGTTTAGCACACATTTTCTGTACTCCTATAACCCTGTGTATACCTACCTTTATTTCAAGCATCACACTGAAGCAGTATTAGCTTGTATGTAACTTCCCTCTGATGATAAACTCTTAGGGAGTAGAGGATCTATGTAATCATTCTTTTGCATTATCAATTTTGGCAAAATGCTGACTAACATACATTTCATTCAATACAAGTAGTTACCATTGTGAACCCTGTAGCTACATTACCTGTGGGTTTGTTTTTTTTTTTACTTCTTATTTGTGTGACCTCGAACAAGTTACTTCCTTGTGACTCAGTTTTCTTATCAGTGAGAAGCGGAGGATAAAAGTAGTGACTACCTCATAGCATTGAAGATGCAATGTGCAAGGAAGAGTGTCTGAAGCATAGTATGCACTCATCTTATGCCAGCTATTATTATTATTGTTGTTGTTGTTGTTGTTGTTATCTTACAGTCATATGTTGAAAGAATGCTATGCTGCACCGAATCCTTAAGAGGTATATATGTAAATTCTTTGGGTTTAAGATAAAATATCTTAATCTATTAAACTGAATTTCTTAAACTATTACTATAGGCGAATAAAATCAGAATTATAGATTTTGAAAGAAATAATACAAAGTACCTCATTAAATCACTAGTTCCAAACTTTTTTTAAACAAGTGAAAGATAATTTAATGAAAGTAAACCAGATTACATGATCAATTTGTAGATGAGGAGGCATCTTACTTGACTTTTTAAAAATTAATTAAAAAGTGGACATTTTAATTAACTACAAACCTGTCATTTCCCCATATCAACTCATAACAAGTTAAATAGATCATTGTTTCACTTTTCTATTCTCTGTGCACAGTGAAATAGTTATGTACTGATGGGAAATGTTTAATGTGACTATGCAGAGGATAGAAAAATTAGTTAATCAACTTTCGGTGGTTAAGATTTTGAGGGAGAGTCTTGAAAGTTCGAACTGGGTCATTTTAGCTGCCTATGACAATGGCATGAATTAATTATATAATTTCCAGCAGACTACACAAAAATTATAAAGGGTCCAGTACAGTGTTACTAGGTGCCAAATTTCTCAAGTAAAAAAAAAATGCCTCAGGACAAAGATTCAATCCAGCACCAGTAAAATGTTGCCACAAGATCAAGATCAAATCCAGCTTAAGTCTTCAAGATTTTAGTAATATTTACAGCAAAGAGTCATGGTTTTTCTCAGCTAAACAAAATGTCTTCTAAGACAAGAATGTGGTCCCACAACACTCTGACTTACAGCCCAAAATAGAGAAGGCGATTTTTGTAAGTGTGGCTTTGCTTAATAGAGTGGGGCATGGGTTTGGGCATAGAAAACCTACAGAGATTTTAAAGAGATTATATCAGTTTGGACCAAAAGTAACAAAAAAAATTCAAAATAAAAGAAATAAACTCAGAAACTTCGTTTCAAACACGACTCAAATATTGGAGCCAAGAGCTAGAGGAAAACAATATCAGTAAATAAAATAGTCCTAATCCAGGAACATTTCCTGCCCTTACAGCAAGAGGAATTGATGAAAAGTAACCTGTTGGATATTACATTTGATATGAACCAGTGACTGTGATATTGTAGAGAAAAAAATGCTGATTTATTTTCAAAATGATGATTCCCACTTTATTTTCTGCTTCTTCTTCCTTTGGAGCACTTTCTTTGTTTAAGAAAGGGCAGGCTTCTTTTGGCGGGCTTTGTTTGAAAACTGGTAGGCTTCCCTTGTAAATATTGAAATCTAGTCAGAAACCTAGAAGCATGTACTTTGCTTTATTTGAATGAGAATTGCCTAGGCAGCGTCTGGGGAGAGATTGTAACCTCTGTGATAACTAGCTAATGGAAAACTAGGGGAGAGACTTTCACACTAGGATATAAATATGCCTGTTGTAACCCTCTTGGGTGTGTCTGCCCACCAGACACCCAATCTTACAATACAGTCATTAAAGTCTCTCTTCTGCCGCACTCCATGTCTCTGTGTCCATCCTTTGATTTTGGACGGGTGAGTTCATTACTCACACAATGTCTTCAATTTCCCCATATTTTATTGAGTGTCTATTGTGGTAATCTTAATCCCTTCTTCTCATTATGTGCTGTATCTATGGAGGGACAGGTGACCTGAAGCAGGTTCATTGTGCACTGGTTACCAACTTGTCAGCATCTAGTGAAACAGAACAGATTCATTCAGCAGCAAATTACATAAAGTGGATTTATTACTTATGGAGAGAAAGCAAGAAACAACAGAAACCTAGGATTCATAGTGAGCCTGTCCCTCAAAGCTCAGTCAAGACCTGGGGCAGATGGTCTCGACTGCATGCACTTCACTTACACCAAAATTGAGAAACTCAGAAAAGAAGCCTGCCCTGGGTTATATACTTCAAGGTCATATGAACCACTGAGCTAAAGCATTGAAGGACATCCTGTTGGAAAAGGTGAGAGGCAAGGTGCTAGAACAGAACTTCGTTAAGAGCTAACCCCTTTATCTCAGGATGTTACATTTCCACATATTCTGCAGTTTTTATTGAGAACAACAGTCAAGAAATGGGAGGGAACTGGGTCAGTCAAGGCATTTGGGGAGCTGCCTGCAGGTGGATTAATTTATCCACTTAGTTTAAGACTTCACAATGGAATAACTATAGTCATGGATTGGCATTTAAGAACACGAATCAAAAGAATCTGTATCAGGTTTATATGATCCTTGGGTGAGCCAGAGTCTGATGTTGTAATGAAATCAGACTTTGGAGAGAGTTGGGAGAAGGGTAGGTTGAATTGTATCTCCTAAAACATACGTTAAAGATTTAATCACTAGTACTTCAGAATGTGACCTTATTTGGAAATAGATCATTTTAGATGGAATTAGGTAAGATAAAGTAGGGTGGTTGTGCCCTTAATCCAGTGTGAGTGGTGTGCTTTTAAGGAAAGAAAGAAACATGCAGGAAGAAGATGACCATGTGATGATGGAAGCAGAGACTGGAGTGAAACACCTATAAGCCAAGGAACTCCAAGGATTTCTGACAAAAATCTAAAATTTAGAAATGGCAAAAAATAATTCTCCCTTCCAGGTTTCAGAAGGAGCATGACCCTGCTGACACCTTGACATCTCCCTTCTACTCTTCAGAACCGTGAGATTGTAAATTTCTGTTTTAAGCCACCCTTTCTGAAACACTTTGTGATGCCAGTTCTAGGAAACTGGCACAGGGCATATGCGTTTTTGCCTGTGGGAACAACATAAATAATTTTTGACTGGAAGGAGAGGACTGTGCTAGATAAAAAGTAGCCATATGGCCGGGCATGTGACTCAAGCCTGTAATCCCAACACTTTGGAAGGCCGAGGTGAGGGGATTTTCTGAGCCCATAGGTTCGAGAACAGCCAGGGCAACTCGGAGAGCCCTCATCTTTACAATAAATCAAAAATTAGCCGGCCTTGGTACCATGCTCCTGTAGTTCTGGCTACTTGGAAGGCTTAGGCAGAAAGATCGTCTGAGCCCAGCAGGTCGATGCTGGGGTGGCTGTGAGTGTGCCACTGCACTCTAGCCCCAGCAATGGAGTAAGCAAAAAAAGCAGCCATAAAGTCTTTGCCACATCTTTCAATAGGAGGTATTGCTTATTTCCTCCTTTCTGAAATCTAGGCTAATTTTATGACTTAATTTGCTTGACATAATGATAAGGAAATGATACTATATAATTTCAAGTAGTAGACCTTATGAAATCATCTGTTTTTGTGCACTGGAAATATTCTTTCTTTGACCCAAGTCGTATTGAAAGACAAGCTAGAGGAGAACCGACATGATCAGGTTGACAGCCCTAGCTGAGCCCCATAGCATACTAGAGTTAGCTGCCCAGTTATGTGAGCAACCCACCTTGGATACCCCAAGCAGCTAACTCTGGAAAATGCAGTAGACGCAATCAGAAGGACACAGTCAAGCTATAGACTCTTGAGAGATAAGAAGTGATTTTTGTTGTAAGCTACTATTTGGAATGTTTTGCTGTACAGCAATGGCAAACCAAAGTATCTTCATTTATTGAACACTTATCATATACCAGATATTGTGTTCTAACTTACATTCATTATCTCATTTAATCTTCACCAACTTTTATATGTTAGATAGTACTCTCACATTTGATATGAAGAAATGGAAACTCAGGGAGTTTAAGCTAGAACATATCTGCTAGAAAGGAACTGAGAAGGGAATCTTATCAAGATATATTATTATCAAAAGCCTGTGTGCCCACTCACCTTAGTATAATTTTATTGACTGACTGTATGATCTTCATGAGTCATTGACTCTCTTTATGAAAGTTTTTCTCATTTATAAAACAAAACTGATAAAACCTTCACTGTATAGTTCACGTTTATTTTGATGATCTTAGGCGTATATAAAGTACCCTGTGTAGTCTAATATCTGATATGCATATAATGTGGCAGTATTATTTAAAATTATACCTTATCTACAAGTGTAAAGCATACCATATGAACTTCTGTTTTGATTGGAAAAATTCATGTCTCTTTTAAAGTACTTTTGTTAATGCATTTACTGTTCCTTTAGTTTTGTGTTATGTATTTTCCTATCTGTACGGGTGAGAGGATCTACATGTAAAAATGTGAAGGTACAGAAAAACTCAGACACATTGGTAGTGCTTTTTTAAAATTATTATTGCCTGTTTGTTTATTCACAAAATCCATTAACTTTCTGTTTGTGTTTTCAACCACTATAGAGTATTAGCTTGATTCTTGTCAATTCATTTCTTTGAACCACATGTATGTCTTTTCTAGGACCAGAGCTTAAGGTATTTTGACATATTAAAACTCACACTTTCATACCCACACAACTGCATCAACATTAGGAAGATGGCAAAGAGCCTCATTCAAGAAGTGGAGTGTCTGCCACTTGAAACCTGGTATTAAATTTATGGTTTTTTCACTTGTTCCCAGGAGACAGGTGTTCACTGGAATGCATTTGACAGAGTATTGTTTTTTTCAGAAAGGCAATCAGCTTAAGAAGGTATTGTTTTTACAGTTTTCAACTCTGGCAATATTAGACAATGTACTCAAATGTTAAAGGTCAATTTTTTTAGTAACTCTTTGGTTCATCTTCATAAAAATACAACAGCAACATCCTTTGAGCCAAAGGGTTTATTATTGAATGGCCAAGTGGGACATATACATATTTGTAGATTCATATACAGTCATATGTTGCTTAATGACAGGGATACGTTCTGAGAAATGCATCATTAGGTAATTTTGTCATTATTCAAACGTCATAGAGTATACTTACACAAACCTGGATAGTATAGCCTACTACACACCTAGGTAATATGGTGTAGTCTATTGTTCCTTGACTACAAATCCATACAGCATGTTCCTACTGAATACTGTAGGTAATTTCAGCACAATGGTAAATATCTGTGCATTAAAATATAGATAAGGTACAGTCAAAATATGGCATAAAAGACAATAATCATATACCCCTACAGGGCACTTACCATGAATGGAGCATGCAGGACCAGAAGTTGCTCTAGGTGGGTCAGTGAATCAGTAGTGACTGAATGTGGGGGCCTTTACATTATTATATACTACTGTAGACTTTATAAGCACTGTAGCTTAGGCTGCCCTAAATTTACAAAAAAAATTATTCTTCAATAATAAATTAACCTTAGCTTACTGTAATTTTTTTACTTTATAACTTATTTTTAATTTTTTGATTTTTTTCAACACTTTAGCTGAAACACAAACACACTGTACAGCTATACAAAAATATTTTCTTTCCTTATGTCCTTATTTGATAAGCATTTTTTATTTTAGTTTTTTTTTAACTTTTTAAACATTTTTGTTTAAACTAAGACACACATGATAGGCTAGGCCTACACAAGGTCAGGGTCATTACTATCACAGTTTTCTTTCTCCACATCTTGTCCCACTGGAAGTTCTTTAGGAGCAATAACACACATGGAGCTATCATCTCCTCTCACAGCAATGCTTTCTTCTGGAATACCTCCTGATGGACCTCTCTGAGGCTATTTTACAGTTAACTTTTTATTATGTTTTTATAAGTAAAAAGGCTATTATTTAAAATAATGATAAAACATATAGCATAGTAAAAGAACTGGTCACATAGTCATTTATTATCATTACCAAGTAGTATGTACTGCACATAATTGTACTGCTATATTTGTATACCCATGGCAGCACTGTTGGTTTCTTTACATCAGCATCACCACAAACAAGTGAGCAATGCATTGCACTACAACCTTACAATGACTATGATCTCACTAGGTCACAGGAATTTTTCAGCTCCATTGTAATCTTATGATACCATGTGGTATAAGTGGTCTGTGGTAGACCGAAACATCATTATGCAGTACATGACTGTATAGGCAGAGATATAGAAATATGAATAGAGATGATGAAATAATGTTATAATCAAAGACACATCATTATAAAAATATCCTCTCATTAATGCATTGTGTTAGATTTTCCTCCTGAACTGGCTCAAACACTGGTATTTCCTTACTCAAAGCTCTTTCTTCTTGCTAAGCCTAGGAATCAGCCTATTTACCTTGATGTAGAGTCTCATGCAGTCAACTTCAAGATGACATCTTCCTGCTATCACAGTGCTAGTCAAATGAAATTCTCATTGTCCCTCAAAACAGTCATGTGTGATTTTACCTATGTGCCGTTGTACCATCACTGTATTCTCCTTGCTGGAACAATCTATTTGCTCCTCTGTACTTATGCAAGACAAATGAAACTCATTCTCTGTAAAGTCTGCAGTAAATGTTTACTTTTTCAATGATTCTTTTTTCCCTTTAGGAAATTCTGTAGAACTAATTTTGCCTCAACTACTCTCTTGATATTTTTGCCTTGTATTTTTGCTTATCAGGTTATACATGAATCCTGTCACCTTAAAGGGCTTGTCAGGCCTTTAAGAGCAGAAACTATGTCTCATAACTATTTATCTTCATTGCCTAATATGAAAAGCCCTATTGATAGTGTGCTCCTGATTAATATTTGATGCTGATGATTTTAATAAATTTTAGTTATGCACAAATCATATGTTACACTTAAGTTCCTGATCTGTCACAGTCTTGGCATTAGGGATAATTTTTATTTGTCATGACTATACATTAGCATAGGCAAAGCAACTATATACAATTTAATTCAAAATAATTGTTATTATAATAAACTAACTGTTAAGTTAGAAACCAACAGAAAGAATCCTTGACTAAACAAGAAGATATTTACAAAAACAGCAGGGCTTGATTGAGTTCAGTCTGGAGGGAAGTTTCATGAGAAAAAGATACTGGAACTGAAAATACTATGGAAGCGGACTTTTGATTGGTAGAATTCATATTTTTAAAAAACTTCAACTCATGTATCCTTTCCCAGAAGAGCATAAACACTGGATAGTTTGTGCTGTTCTTCAAATAGATTGAACTAGATCCAATGAAAAACTGATTGCTTCCTTCTTCCCTTGATACTGTTTATTTCTCTATGTGTATGCATCAGACTTACATGACCTATTCTCTTCCTCTCAGCATCAAAACCTTAGTTGAAATTTTATTTTCACTTTAAAATCCTCAGTGTGTTAACCATAACTGTCTACATAATAATTCTTTCATTAATAAGTGTGGTGTTATACACCAAATAGCAACTTCCCCAAAATGTCTGCATTCTAATCCCTGGAACCTGTGAACATTAGGTTTCATGGCAAGGGGGAATAAATATTGAAACTAGCATTCAGATTGCTAGTCAGCCAATCTTGACATGGTAACTTGATCCTGGATTATCTGAGTGGGCCCAGTGTAATCACAAGAATACTAGTAAGTGGAAGAAGGAAACAGAGAAGAGAGAACAAGAGAGATGGTGGCATGGGAAAATCAGACCCTTAGATACAATGGACTGAGCTGACTTTGAAGGTGGATGAATAACCACAGAAACAAGGAATGTGGGCAGCCTCTAGAAACTGGAAAACACAGGGAAATAAGTCCTTCCTTAGAGCTTCCAAAAAAAATGCATCCCTGCCATCACCTTGATTTTGGCTCAGTGAGACCCATTTCTCCAGAACAGATTATAAATTTGTGTTGTTTTAGGCCACTAGATTTGTTTTAATCTGCTATAGCAGCAGTAGGAAACTAATAAAGGTGGTAATTTCATTGATAGCTTAAACAGTCTCCTAACAATAAGAAGGGGGGAACCAAAACCCAATGCCTATTTTGCAAAAGATATTTTATAGGCTAGCCTCTTGCATTAAAATTCTAGTTTCTTGTGCTGAAAAGAAAAAAAACGAACAGCCCCATTAAAAAGTGGGCAAAAGATATGAATACACACTTCTCAAAAGGAGATATACAGACAGCCAACAGACACATGAAAAAGTGCTCAGGCTCACCAATCATCAGAGAAATGCAAACCAAAACCACATTGAGATACCACCTAACCCCAGTAAGAATGGCCATCATTAATAAAACAAACAACAACAGATGCTGATGAGGATGCAGAGAAAAAGAAACACTTCCACACTGCTGGTGGGAATGCAAACTAGTGCAACTTCTTTGGAAGACTAATGCTGGTGAGGATGCAGAAAAAAAGAAACACTTCTACACTGCTGGTGGGAATGCAAACTAGTGCAACCTCTTTGGAAGTGTGGCGATTTCTGAAAGAACTAGAAATTGACCTTCCATATGACTCAGCAATTCCCTTTTTGGGAATATACCCAGAGGAACTCAAATCATTCTACAAAAAATATACCTGTACATGTATGTTTGTTGCAGGTCTATTCACAATAGCAAAAACATGGAACCAACCATGCTGCCCATCAAAGCTGAACAGGATTAAAAAACGTGGTACATGTACACAATGGAATATTATGCAGCCATAAAGAAAGACAAACATATAGACAAACATATAAACTTCACAGTAACTTGGATGGATTTAGAGTCGATCATACTCAGTGATCTATCACAGAAACAAAGAGCAGAGTATCATATGTTCTCACTCATAAATGGACCTTGAACAATTATCTCAATACTGTAAGAAAGGAACTGGCAGTAGAGAGAAACTACCAGGGGCAGGGGGAATTGGCAGTTGAAGGAAACTGTCAGGGGAGGGTGGGGCATAATGAACATACCTGCATAATGAACATTTATGTACCTAACCCTGACTTGTACCTCACATTTTTAAAATTAAAAAATTAATAAAAATATTATTTAGAGTTTCTTACTCTAAATCGAGTGTTTCTAGTTCTTTAAAGTTATTTCACATCTATTATCTCATTGAAATTACACCTCATGTCTTCCCAGTTGCTATTACAGAAATAATATCTGCTTTTGACTTATAGGCAAATTAAGAGTATAAAAGTTCAATAACTCATATTCATGAATCAGTAGAGGAGACATAGTACAGTCTAAAACTAAAAGTTAGGAGAAATTAACAAACTTTTGGAATCTTGAATACCATTTGCTCTTTATTTCTATACCTTAGAACGAATATAACTGTCTGTTATCTTTTTGTGCCATTCAATAATTATTCCCACAATTAGTGTTAGGAATTAGATTTGGGAGGTATAAGAGCGGTCATTTCTGTAAAGAAACTTAAAAGAAGAAAGGCAAGTGAGTAATTGCCACAATCTGTATAACTTTGGAAATCGTTCAGGGACCATCCTTGTCTATCAATTCAACCACATTTCCTGCTACATTTCCTTGTCCATTATATTTCAGCCTCAGCAGTCTTTTTTCTCTGTCTTGACACACTGAGCCCTTTCTTACCTCAAGTGCTTATGTACTTATATTCCTTTTATCCAGAGTGCTTTCACTGAGATTTTTCCATGCTTGAGTTTGTCTTATCATTTAGCTTAAATGCCACCACTCAGGCCTTTCCGGGTTACCCTTTCTAGAATGGACAGTATTTCAGTACTTTCTGGTACACTTTTTTTTCTGTTTAATTAACACTTGTGATGAATTGCAATCTATTTCTTTGTTTACTCTCTATCTCCCATTCCCACTAGAATTGAAGCTTTAGAAACTCTATGAAAGACAAAATCTTATCTATGCTGTTTACCAATATATTCTCAATACTTAGACTATTGCCAGCGAGATGTCAGTTACTTGTTGAATGAATGAATGTTTGCAGTACATCTTGATACCTCTGACACTATCATTAGACCCAATGGACTAAGCTGATGGGCAGGGTTCTAAGAGATAGACAAAATCAGTTTAGAAAAATTAGGCATTACTAAAGATATATTGTGATTTTTCTTACTGACGGTCTATTTTGCTTAAAGGTATATAAAATTTGGTGGACTTAAGGATAAGTATGCATTGAACTTGGACTTGGGCATTAGAAACAGATTCTTCATTCCTTTCATTCTGCTTTTGTCATATGCTATACATGAAATTTACTACCAGGTATAATGGCATAAGGGAGAGAAAGCTGTTGGGTGATGTCTAGAATAAACATGATGAATGTTGCTCTATATGACAGTAAACAGGGACTACAGAGCTTATGCATCTGTACATGGCAATTTGCCAATCTGTACTATATATACTCCTATCTCAGTAAGTGATGTTGAGATTCAAAGGTTTTACTGTCTTTGTCTCAGGGTTATTTAAAAATAATAACATTTTTCAAGTTAATAAAATAAAGCATCCTTTTTAAGAGATTTCATTAAATACAGTTATTTAGAGAAGAAAGTAAGTCAGACCAAGTCACATTGCCTAGTGATAACTGTAGCTTATTACTAAAATATGATATGTACTTGATAGATTTTTCTTAAGTAAAAAAATGAAAGAATGAATGATCATTGGTCACACCAATCTGAAATTGACAATATAGGTTGTTTAAAAGATTAGTCATTTGTTGTATCTAAACTGTCATTAATATTTCACTATTTTTCTCTCTCCATTCTAATTTTGTTTAGATACAAGCATCATAATACTTTTAATTTATCAATCCAGATCAACTTAAATGCAAGAGGTCTCAAAACGCAATTTGGAAAAAATAATACCTATTGAAATATGATAGATAAATAATAAAGTTGTGATTCTTTTCCTCACATCTATCCTGAGAAGTAAAAGTGAGTAAAAGTGTATCTCAATAGGAGCAAAATAAGCATTTAGTGATGATACACACTCTTAGCAAACTAGAAATGAAAGTGAATTGCCATAAAATGAAATAGGGCATTTAAGGGAAACTTAGAACTAACATTAAAATTAATGGTGAAAACTTAAGTCTTTTCTCTAAAGTTGAAAAATTTGGTAGTATTCAAGATTTTCTACACTCACCTTTATGCATCATTATGTGAGAGGTACAATTAAAATAAAATAAATAGAAGGCATAGAGATTAGAAAAAAATGAAACTAATTCTATATGCAGATAGCATGATTGTCTATGTAGAAAATCTTAAGTAATCTACCAAAAAACTATTAGAACTAATAAATAAATTTAATGATTTTATGGACTAAATAACAGTATATAAAGATCAATTAAACTTTTACGTATCAGTAACTCTAATAGTTAAAATAGGTGAATGAAATGGGTATGGTTTATACTAGCATGAAAAAAATCATAAAATGTGTAAAGATTAATCGAATGTAAGTTTTCAAAACTTCTACATTGAAAGCTACAAAACATTGTTTCCAAGAGTTATTAAATGAGACCTCCACAAATGGATATACATAACATGTTTATGGTTTATACCACTCAAATTTGTTAAAAGGTCAAATTTTCTCCAAATTGATTTATAGATATTATTCACTCTCAATAAGAAACCTAGAACATTTTGGTAGAAATTGATAAGCTTATTCTAAAATTTACATGGAAATGCAAAAGATCTGTATAGTCAAAACAAGTTTTAAAAAAAAGATCAAAGTCAGGGAATCTACATTAACTGATTTCAAGATTTATTTTAAAATGATACCAAATAAGACAGTTTGTTATTAATGTAGGAACCATTTGTAAATTCAAATATTTTCAGTCAATTGATTTTTCACAGAGGTGTGAAAGCAATTATATAGAGAAATGAAAGTCTTCCAAAAATGCTGCGGGAACAACTGCATGTCTATATCCATATGACGTCTACTTTGTATCATTCACAAAAATTAAGTTGAGATAAATAGTAATCCAAATAAATAAATTAAAAGTATTAAACTTCTAGAAGAAGACAAAAGAAAATACTTTCATGGTATGTGATTAAGAAAAAATTTCTTAAAAAGAAAGCAGAGAGTAATAACTATTTTTTTAAAAAACTGGTGAAATAACTTGATCAAAATGTAAACGTTTTTGTACATTAAGAAAAACAACATTAAGAAAGAAACAGACAAGCCACTGACTGAGATAAAATATTAATAATACATATAACTGACAAATAACTCACTTGCAGAATATATAAATAACTGCTACAAATCAACAACAATAAGACAAATACTCCAATTACTGTGAGCTGAGGACTAGAACAGACTATTCGCATGGCAAAATCTACAAAGGACCAATAATCATATTAAAAATGCTCAACATGATTTGTATTTGACAAATAAATAATAAAATAACAATGAGATGACATTGCATACCTCCCAGTATGGATAATCTTCACATGCCTGGTAATAATCAGTCACTAAATACAGAATAGGTAGTGCTTTCACACAGTGCTAACAGAAGAGTAAAATAATACAATTATATTGGAAAATGTTTTAGCATTTTCCTATAAATTAAACATCTATGACCCATTATTCTGCTCTTAGCTATTTATCCAAAAGGAATATAAATATGTTCATAAAAACACTGTTACACATTTCTTCATAGCAGATTTAGCCATAGTAGCAAAGAAAGCAACAACAACAAAATGTTCAGCAGGTGACTGTATAAACAAATTGTGAGAAAAAATTGCAAAAAATACTAAATTGTTATTTGCACAATGGAACACAACTTTTCACAAAAATAGGTTCGCATACATGCAATAACATGAATGAACATTATTGTTAAAGTTTTCATTTTGACAATATTATGCTACTTGAAGGACTCTGAACACAAATAATAATGCTGAATTAATCATTTTAAATGAAATTTTAAAATAAGCAAAACTAACTTAGGGTACAAGAAATAAGAACAGTGGCAGACTCTGAGTACAGCACAAGGATTGAATAGCAAAGTACACAGCGGAACTTCCTAGGGGTAATGATAAAATTCCATATCTTAATAGGGATATGGGCCAATGGATATATGCATTTGTCAAAAACTCTTCAAACTACATTTATCACTGATACATTTTACTATATTTAAATTGTCTCAACTTAAAAAATTAAAAATTGGGCAATATTTTAAATAAAGAGACTCAAATTGCTGTTTCAAGGCACATAATTTAATTATAGAGTTTTAAATCATTAAATTTCTGAATATTAAATTGAATAACATTAGGTTTCAAGCAATTGAACGTAATACTTCATCTATGGCAGGAATGTTTTGGGTGCAAGTAACAGGAAACTTACTATGGAGCTGGTTAACAATTAAATAAAGGTAGTCCTGCATTCCAGGCTCATTCAATTTAAAAATCTCAGACTGTATTTTTTTTTTTTTAAATATGGTTGGTGCCCCTCTGGGCAGCTACATCAGAAACAGAGGATCAGGAGCAAAACTTTTTCTATAGAAGTCTAGTTTTACTAGGGTACGAAAGCCCCTGGGGAAATAAAAGTTCTCCTACTTCTCATAGGCTAGAAAACTTCTGTCTACCCCTAGACCAACTTCAAATTAAGATAAATTAAGATTATTGTGCCTAATCTGAATCATCCTTGTGGGCCTGTGTTGGAGATTTCTTTTCTGAGACTAAGGCATCTCCTCTTACTTCCTGTAAAATCAGAGTTCATTTCATAGGAAAGAATTTGAAGGTGGGATTAGTTGTTTGCCAATGATCAGTATATGATACACAGATTCCTTTTATAGTTTCTGCTAAATGAGATAATTTCTTTTTTACTCCTGCTATGTTTTTTCCTCCAGGTGAAAGAAGTTCAACTGGTATAGTCTCTTTTATTCTCTATTATTTTGATAGCTAGCTTCTGTGTTAATTCTCAGTGCACTTAGACATGGGTGTGGAAGAGGGAGCCATTTATTAAATCTCTGACGGGGTTTCAATATTTGTCTCTGCTAAAGGCTAGGGGCACTTAGATTTTTTAAAAGGAGTAGAATTTTGAAACAAAAAATACATTACAAATGCTTTGATGGGATCATGACAGTATTTTTGAACTATGGACTTTCATGTGTCACCCTAGAATTCTGATCTTGGGGGTTTTTAGGGACTTATAGTCAACCAAATTTTAACTGCTACAGCTTGGCTTCACATTGTAGACTAGAATATAGCCAGCTCAATTTTATGAGTCTGTGCAGGCCTTAAGCAAGGACTCCAAAGAGACTGACAAAAGCAACAGCGGATCCCAGCAGAGGCAGTTGGCTCACATGGGTGGCCTCAGCAAAGGTGCACAGGAATCACTAGTTCTTAGCTGTAGTACAGAGAACTTGCTTAGCTTCTAACAGGTATGTGTGACACCATTTTAATTCATAAACTGGGCTTTTCCTAACAGATATTTCTGTGGCAAAGATTGTACTATAGGAAAAAGGGAATTTTTTAATATGCTTCCTTTGTATTGATGGGCATAAAATATTTGCCCATGTAGACATTAAAGAAGCCAAGTTCATGTAGTTCTATGATTTACAGTTCACAAAACTAGTTTAATCCTTGATGCCAGCCATAGAGAGGCATTTCCAGATGACTATTCCAAATTCTATCATATTTTCCAAGCTGAGAAGAAATTGTTGGAAGAATTAGTCTTACGTAGCTTATGTAGTCTTAATGTAGCTTTTAATCCAAAAACTTGAATAATTGTTAAAGAATTAGTGGCTGTATTTCAAGATGATTACGTTATCATAGGTGATATGCCTTGCCCTGAGAGAACATGTTTCACAAGTATATGGAATTGAAAAGTGGAAGAAAGTATCTTGAGTGACACAAGCAGAAGTATTATAACCCATAGGGTAGGGGTCGGCAAGCCACAGCCGACAGGACACATCTGGCTGCCAGCTATTTCTGTAAATAAAATTTTATTGGAACCCAGCTCCAGCCATTTGTCTAAGGCCAATTTCTCTCCACAGTCACAGAGTTGAGTAGCTGTGACAAAGACCATATGTCCCACTGGCTTTTTATAGAAAAAGTTTGTCAATTCCTCTTGAAGGAGAGTAATGATTCTCAAGCTTGAGCATGCATCAGAATTATGTGACAGACTTGTTAACATACCAATTATCAGGGCTCTTTGTCAAAGTTTCTGTTTCAGATGTCTAGAGGGGCCTGGTAATGTGCATTTCTAATAAATCCCAGTGATATTGCTGTTCCTGGTCTGAGGATCACATTTTGAGAACCATTTCTTTAGGCATAAGCTTCAGAAGCAACAAAAGCAATTTTTGTAATTTGCTAAGGGTGATTTTCAGTTAAGTCAGATGGGGAGATGAGGTGAAAGCCTGAGGCTTAAGAATTTATCATGAGAAATAGAGACAGAAACTGATACAGAAAGAAACAAAACAAAACAAAGCAAAACAAAAAAAACAGCATGCCGTTAAAGTTTGTATTCAAGTACCAGGATTCAGAAATATGTGACTCCAAGAAGAAATGGACATTAAATAATTTAAAATACCTCTTCTTCATGAAAAAGATGGGCTCCCCCATTCTTTCTGTTTCCCCAGCTATACACATAGGGACAAAAACCCCACTCTGGGAAACTGATTTTATTTATTTATTTATTTATTTATTTATTTATTAATTATTTAGGGGGAGGATACCAATGATCTCAATTGAAGGAATGGCACAAATGACAGTACATTGGTAGATGGTCTTGTACAACTTACAGAAAGGTTAAAGGCAAGTCTGACATGCACTGCTACATCGGTGACCATAGGGAGGCAGTCTAGGCTTAGCTCTAGTTATCCCTGTCTCCCAGTGTTTGCTTGCCACAGACACTTGGCCCACACATACGCCAGGGAAGTGGCGGGAGCCGGGCGAAGATGGGGGTGGCAGGAACAAAGCGAAGACAGGGGGCGGGGACAACAGGACGTGGCTAGGGTGGGGAGGGGCACTTCCGTCTCGCGCAGGTGGGTCACGAGGCAACTTCGTTCTTGGATGGCCGTCACCTGCCTGATCCCTTCGGGCCATGAATCTCGAAGAAGTCACATATGTGAGCGTCGTTTTGCCAGTGGCCAGTTTGGGCAGTTCCAGAAGTGACTGATTCAAGTCACACCTGTGCGTGTCGTTTTTGTCAGTGGTCAGTTTGAGCAGCTCCAAAGTCATGTGTGACGCGGGTCCGTTGCCTTCGACCGTTGTCCCAGGTCAGCGGTGGCTTCCTCCAGATCCAGATGGAGCCATCTCGTTGGTTCTGCAGCTTCCTGGCTTTCTCAGTGTTCCCTCCCCTTATGAGACTAGTGAAGAAAAAAAAAACAAACACTTGGAAAAGTTCTTCCAAGTCACAGCTTCGCGGTCAAAGCAGGAGGTCTTGGACAGGTACCCACTGCTCTCCCGCGGACTGGCGGTTGGTGGCGCCCTGGAGCCCGATCCTGGCAGAACACGGCAGACATGAGACGTGCAGGGACTGCAAGCAGCCGGAGACCGGCTCCCAGGGCCCAGGTAGCCCAAGCAGTATGTAGTAGGACACCGGTCTGTCTCTGCCAGGAGCGTCTGGTCTTCCCTCTCCTCACATTCTTCAGTTGGAGATTCTAAAGAGGAGGACATTGACTCTCCGGAATCTTGGCAAAGCTGAAACTTTCAAGACCCCAGTCACTCTTTTGCTGTGGTCTTTTCAGCACTACAGGAGCATGAGGTTTCTTGGTGGTGGCTCCAGAGCCTTGGTGTTGCCTTTCTCACTTTGGTGACTTGAGGCCAGTGCTTTATAGCATGCGTGTCCGGTCCTTGGGATGTTTAAAATAGAAATATACCAAAATTGGTATTGCCATGTGTGATTCCAAAAAACTACCCTGCTTTCTGAGACTGCTTCAAAAACCCTGATTTCACACCTCCAAGATGTTGCTGGAAAAGATAGGGTTTGGACTTTAACCTAAAAACTTGGGTATTTGGACTTTTAACACAAAAGGCAAAATAATTTGAGCCAAGACTATTGAATTTTAATATTTTAGGACTTTATCTTGCAAGGGTATTTAACCATTCTCCCTTGGAATTTGATAATGGAAGAGTGTTCCCCCCCCCCGCATAAATTGTGGGTATTTTTATTGTTACAATGTATTTAATGTCATTGAAGTAATTCTGGAATGCTATGTGGATAATATAGTTGGTTATAATTTGGGATAGCAAATTGAATAGAAAATGAATTTGACTCCAAACAGGCTTGGAGCTGATTTAAATAATATCTTGTTCCCATTCATTTTAGCTAAATCTCATTTCACTACCAATGGTCCCAGGATGATGTCCAAAGTCAGATAGTTGAAAATGTAAGTGCAGGTTAAGAAGGTATGGCAGAGTTTTCCTGATAGACTGCTGATTCCGTCTTCCAAAGAGGGCAACCATACTCCTGCTTGACTTAGAGGCTTGTGAAAAGCTTAATCGGTTTTTAACAAAAAGGGGAAGGAATTTAACACTTAATTCTCACTCTTTGTGTTTCCTGCCTGTAAAAGAATCTGTCTCTTTACTCACTTCAGTCCAGGGCAGTGGCATGACATATATAATTGCTTAAAAAAAAAAATGGCTTGCTTGGCTCAGATCTACAATTTCTTTCTCTTTTAATCGAAATAAACTGCCCAACGTTGTTTGTTTTTTCCAGAGGTACTTTCTGCTACCTCTGACCATGAGAGAAACTGGGGGGGCAAGATTGCCTAATACTTGGGTTCAGTGTTAGGAGTCTACTGAGTTCTCACAACTAAGCTATGACCTTTCACTTAGCATTTAAAGTAAAAGAAGTATACTTTAGTCTCCATATGCTATTGTTTTACTTCTCAATATGTTCAGAAACTAAGTGGTAAAGAAGGATGCTATTTTGGAGGTGGGGGTCTCCCTTCCAAATTCCATTTTACCCATTATTATATACATTTTTAAAATTTGCATATGAGCAACAATTTTTCTTTAGTGAGCTGATGGATGAAAAGGTTCTGTCAATTAAAAAAAAAACAGTAAAAGTTCATGGGATAGAGCTATCGATGGAAATTTATTTTATAAGTCTTTTTTCATAATAAGTGAAAATGTCAGCATCACTCTGAGAACAGGTGTGTACATTTACTTTACATAAATAATTCATTTGCTAATATTCTGGAATTGTTTTGTAGCACATGAGAGTAAAAGAAAGCCAAATTAATCTCCATCTCTTGCATTATGCATTGTAGCATTAGGAAAGAGTTTTTCTCAACATATACTCAACAAACAGGCTCTTTTCAGTCCCTGAGATACTATAGTAAGTAACAGAATAAAATTCAATAAAAATTATTTTTTTATTCTTTATCATTATCTTTAGTTAATGGTATATAGGCTTCAATTTCTAAGCACATGGAATACAGTTTGACTGGATTGAATATTATTATTTTGTGTCCCTTTGCTAAGCTCAAAAGGATGTTACGTATCTTTTTCTGTCTTCATCACAGTCCTTTTCCCCCAGAGTTAAAAATGCCCTTGTATAGTCTTTGGCATGTTACCCCTGTACACAAACCTCCAAGGAACCTCTGTTGTTCTGCCATTCTACACTTATTTTTCCTTCCTAAACAACCATTGTATTCTTGCTGCCTATACGACCCCATTCATTTATTTACTATTTGTAATCGTTATTTTGTGCATATGTTCATATAACATGCGTCTGGAATTAACTGCAGGCTACTTGTGATTGTGTGTCATCAAAGCATGTTGTTTTGCAACTGGTAGGCACTCAAGCACTTTTGAATAGACTTACCTTTCTTAAAGAGAAGAAACTGTATTGAAGGAAATAAAGAGCACCTTTGAAGCACCTATTAAAGCTATTAAACAATATAATGATGTATTAAATATATGTTATAAATTATATGCCTAAAATTTGAACAATTAATTCAGAAATGAGAATAATTTTAGGTATTTTTTTTCATGTATCTGAAACTAATACGCCCTATTTGGAGCCATAGTTACCTTTCGCATGGTACACTCTGTTTTGCTTTTATTTGTAATATCAACTTTATTGAGGTATGATTAGCATATAATAAAATATACTCATTTGAGTGAATGCTTCATGAGTTTTGAATTATAACATATATTACTACCACCATATTCAAGATATAGAACATTTTCTTCAGCATAAAATTTCCTTGAAGCACAAAAGGTCTGTGTATGTGTGTGCACACCTACATTTATTTAGTGTAAAATTACAGTAGCATATCATTAAAGTTACTGTGTGTGTGTTGTTCAATAGGCTTTGAAATATATCTTGGTGTAATTTTATTTTGGAGAGGATTGCTTGAGGCATTACAGTATGCATACTTAAACTTTTCAGAGTCTATTTAGAATTAGTTTTACCATTTCAAGTGGAACATAGATACCTTAAAATCATATGCCATCTTGTG
Organism: Carlito syrichta; assembly: GCF_000164805.1. Lineage (NCBI taxonomy): Eukaryota > Metazoa > Chordata > Mammalia > Primates > Tarsiidae > Carlito > Carlito syrichta. Next base: position 106,335 of record NW_007260058.1, on the reverse strand, counting down.
ACACAAAGCTGTAAAGCTATAATTTTTGTTTTCTACTATCATGTTCATTTTAATTATTTTAGCACTTTGAAGATATTCCATTATTTGCTGTTCTCTATTATTTTAATAGTTTGAACAATTCTTCTCTTATATGAAGTGCCATTTTTCTTTGCTTTTTTTAAAGATATTTTTGTCATTGATTTCCAGCATTTTAATTACAATATATTATGAGTATGTACATCATGAGTTTTTCCTTATTGAACTTTGCCGAGACTCATGAATCTCTCAATTTATGTCTTTACCAATTAAAGATGATTTCTACCTTTAATTTATTAAAATTGTTCCACACCACATTCTTTATCCTGGTCTTCTGCAACCTATCCGACACCAAATTTAGACCCTCTTATATTGTCCTACAGGTACCTGAAGTTCTGTTTATTATTCTTCAATCTTTTTTCTTTTCTCCCTTGTTCAGGTTAGGTAATTTTTATTGATCTATCTTCAAGTTCATTTACATATTAGTCTTAGTATTGAGCCTGTCCAGAGAATTTTTTAATTTTGCTCATTGTGTTTTTTAATTCTAAAATTATCATTATTTTTAATATCTCATTTCTCACAGAGTATTTCTCTTTTTTCATTTGTTTTAGAAGTATTTGCCCTTTGTTCTTAGAGAATGAATAGAAGAAATGTTTTAAAATATTTGTCTCTTTATTCTGGGTCAATTGGTATTGACTTCTGTCAACTGTCTTTTTCCACGAGATATTGTCAGATTTTTCTGGTTCTTTGTATAGTGATTACTTCTTGGTTGTATTTCAGAAACTTTGAATATTACATCATGAGATGTAGATCCTGTTTAAATCCTATGAAAAAAGTAGCTATTATTTTTATAGTAAGTAGTTGATACAGTTAGATTGAGACCAGAAGTTCCAAACTGTATTGGTTCCATCCATTCCTTGTTTTTAAAACTCTTGCAGTACTACTTGTATTCATCCCAAAATATATGTAACCAAGGGGCCAGTCTTAGATCTAAGTGGTGATCTACTCCATGGTCCTGTTGTCAAAGCTCCTGATATGTATTTGTAAGGTTGAATCCTGTGTAACACAAAGAGGAGCCCATTAATTCATTCAAAACCTTATGGGATCCCTTTTTTCAAGTTTCCTCTTTTCTGCTTTTTCTTTGAACACTCTCCTGCTCTAAGTCCCCCTCTCCCTTCTTGATCCTTTGAATAGAAAACTGAATATTTACTGTCCCTCTGATGTGTACATTCTAGAACAGAAACTAGGAAACTAGAGAGAAAAGAAACAAAACAAAAACAATAGATTTTCCTTGCCTCTCCTCCCCCGCTCCTCAGACCAGAAGGAGAGGGAGTTACCTTGAAACTCTTTCTATCTATACTCCATGCACATTTCTGGGATGTGTGCTGCCTTTGTGTACATATAGGCTAGGAAATAAGAGAGGAAAAGAAAATATAAACTCACCTTCAGATCATTTGTATTTTGAGTTTTAAATACCTTTTCTAGTTTGCTTGGTACCATTTGCTTTTCAGAGTCTTCAGATGGCTACATTCAGTGGGAGAGAGAGGGTGATATGTGTTTGCTCTATGTGAGCAGAACTGAAGCATTCAAAGTTTTAAAATAAGAATTATGTGTCTTCTTTTGACCTGAATACTGAAGAGTCTCCTTTATATGTTCAAATAAACTTATTTTAAAAAGAATAAAGAAATTTCTCTCTTTTTTTCCCTCTTGCTTCTCACAAGTCATCAAATCCTTTTCTTCTCTCTGAAGAAAAAAGGACACATGCTTAAACAGGATCTTGTCACATTGTTTCTAGAATAATAATTATATTCCTAATAGGTAAATCATTTTCTGTCTTACAATTTTTTTTTTCTGGAGAAGAAATAAAAGTTAAGTGTTATCTGTAGTTTTTTTCTCCCACACTGTCAAAATCAGAGAAATCAAAGAGAAAAAGCAAGATAACTGAGGATATGAATGGTTTTCATAGAAGGATTCAATATAGGATTCCTAGGAGTTAATTACCAGTACTGTCTTCTGTAAGTTAATGTTTATCTTTATTCAAATAAAGAAAGACAAGTCATACCAAGCATAAATAATACTGTATTCAAAAAAATGAAAGACTTTACTCAGATATTCTGACAGTTAAGAACCACACATGTATGTGCACAGAAAAAGCATGGACAACCACAAACTAGACTCTTGACACCATCCACCTACCATCTCCTTCTTTGCCATTACTTAAACGCAAGTGAGTTGATGATGCTTCATTTTAAAGAGCATACTCCAGACACTGATTTTCTGAATATTGCATTTTTTTCCAGAACACCCACATGATTATTCCAATGACTGCACATCATTAGTCTGTCTCCTGTCATAGTTGCTGTTTTGTGAAAAAGAAAAATGAAATCTATTTACTTTCTCTTGTCTTCCACCTTTTCTGGGATGGCTTCTTGCAAAACTGGAACTTACATACAGAATTCCTGTTTCCAAAGCCAATTTGCTTTCCATTGTGTTAAATTGATGAGATACTAGGAGCAGTTCCTCCAGTCATCTCTGCATGACTAAATCCTAATTTATTTTTTCTAGCAAAACTCTGATTTCATTATGCCATTCCTTATTCTCCTACAGGAAGACAGGCTGTGGAAGTAGACCAAAGTAAATTATATCCTGGTTTTTCCTCTGACTGACAGTATGACTTTGGATATGTTCACTTGACATCTTCAAACCTCAGTGCCCTCATCTGTCAAATCAGGATGGTAAGGGGACCCTTCTCACAGAGGTGATGCAGTAACCCAGCAATAACTCTGTAAATGTTAGCCGCTTCTGCACTTATCACAATCTGCCTTTTATTATGGTTGAATAAATATGTTTCCCTTACATGATTACAGAGCTCAAGGACATTTAGACATTATATACATCGTTTTTTAGGTAAAAACTCTGAACTTGGAGGCTCAGAATACTTTTTCCTAAAGGGCACAGATCTAGTTAGTATGACAGGAATTAGCGAGACTTTAATGAAGTATTGCTGTTAAAGGGTGAATGTCATGATATTCAAGGTCGATAATAGAGGAAGCTCAGTAACCCATACAGCAAGGAAGGCTTAGTCTGCTTGATTTTAGCTACCTGACTTCCTCATCCCTAAATACAGGGCAGGGAGCAAGAGAATCAGCTACAGAGAATAGAATGGCATGGAAGCAAAATGATCAGGTGATTCTTCTTAATTATGATCTAATAGCCTTGCTGGGGATTTGTTAGAAGTGAATTATTTTGGTATTAATAAGAAGTCACGCCCAAGATATATTAAATTTTTACTTCTCATCTGTATGTGCCATGTCATTCTGTGTATACCTATTTGCTTTCGATTAGTGACCTATTTTTCAAGTAATTAACACATTGATGCTAATGCAGAGGCTTTTGTGAATATCTTCTGGCCATTGAGTTGAGACAAAATGTTCATTTTCTGATTCCATGGAACACAGGCTGAAAAGCGTAGGCTGTGAAACAGATTTTCCATGCAGTGCTGCTGCTCTGCATTATTGAACATGCTGAGCTTTCTTGAATGTTCATTCTCAGAGACCGGGCCCCATTTTACTTCTGGTTTTTTGCTGTTAATCAATAAACTGCAAATAAAACTGCTGAAACCTGATTTCTCTCCCAGACCACTTTTTTCTTTGGATGCTTCAGCTTTAGAGGACTAGAGTCTCCAATGTGGACTGTTTTGACTTTTAAAAAAGGAACTGCAGTCTGCTCCTGAAAATAAAGGGAGTTAACATTTCAAAGTAGGTCTCTGTACAAAACATCTGCTGCAAAAACTTCTTTGTGATTGCTTTTTAAATAATACATCAGGAAGTCCAGGAATAGAAGAAAATGGGGATATTTGGGAATGGAATCAAACCTTCTTCTACTCAAAATTATTCTGTGTGTGAAGACAATCTATACCTCTTCAGTTTTCTTTTATTTTATACCTTTAAACCTTAGCCACATGCCTTGTAAATTACCCCACTCCCTTTAAAAATCTCTTTTTAGGAAAAAATCTAAGAAACAATCTCACATTAAGATTTAAATGACTGCTCAAACTTTCAGTGTTAATCTTAAAAGGCATATCTGAAGTTGAACAAATAGATAAGACCTCGAGCTAAATTAATGATACTTCAGTGGTGTTCAGAGCTACATTTAAATCATTGTTTAGCACAATTAAAAGGCTTCTAAATTCATACATGACTGCCTTTGTGTAAAACTATAGATTTGAATCATTGCTTTTCCTGACAGCTCTTTCTAATGAAATCTTCCACACTGACTGCAAAAAACATTGCAGGATTCCAGCCCACTAACCATAATCATGTTGGAACATGGGAAGGAAATACTCCAATACCTCCTTTACTAATACAGCAGTAACCATATAGTCTGGCCTGGCATACTAGAGTGAGTTGGGCCAAACAGATTCCTCTCTTGGGAGGAACTTTCATCCTCTTTCTGCCAGCAGCAATACTGTGTCATGTTTTGGAGAGGTAAGACACTGAGGCAAATTAAGTTTATCATTTTTGCTCTCACTCTTATTTTTAACTCATTGATTTCTTTTGCTGAGATTTGTTCCCATGGCAACTGCACAGGCCACTTGGGTTAAGAGCTCAAAAGAGCAGTGAATCTTGAGGGGATCCATTTTGTTTTTGTCTCCATTTGGTATCATTTCCAGATGCTACCCACTGGAAATGGGTCTCATAGGTCACACTGTCCTTGAGGCCTCAGGATATGTGATGAATTTTAAGATTATTTTATTTTCTTAGTCACAAAGAAAGGGCGCTTTGTTTTTCCTGATACAGAAAATACTTTTACTTTCTCAGAAGCTTTGGTTTCACATATCTGGATTCATAAGACTCAGTTATAAAATCTGTGGGGACAAGGATTACGTCAAATGCATCACTCCCTCTGAGTGGTCTTTGCACAGCCTATTTCCCCAACTTCTTCAGCTCTTCATCTGCCCTGCCCTGCTTTCCCCTTCCCCCTTTCCTTAGCCACATCAGCTCACATTGATTGCTTCTGTCTCAGCTCAGAGGTTACTTCCTCAGAGAAGCTTGCCCAGGCCACTCAGAGTTAGGCCCCACCACTTTTCTTGCCCACAAGCTTTTTTGAATTTGTCCTCAAATCATTAATCATAGTTAGTAATTATTTAAATAATATATATTTTTTCCCAACTAAACTGTGAACTTCTGAAGATTGGCAACCTGGCTTTTTGGTTTAAATCCCAGCACCTAGCAAAGTGACTGATAACTAATAGGCTTGGTAAGTATTGTTTTATTGATGGATGAAAGAATCTTTAATTTTTTCCTTCTTAAGGTGAGACTCAAGTTGACAGTTTATCTCTGTGTATTTGACAGTTGGATCTGCCAATAAAAAGTAATATACACTGGGTGGCTTAAACAATAGAAATTATTTCTCATGGTTCTAGAGCCTGGAAAGTTCAAGATCAGGATGCCAATTTAGTTCCTAATGAGGCTTCTTTTTCTGACTTGAAGATAGCAAAACATAGTTCATCTTCAATTGATGATACACACTGGAGGAAAATATAAGCCATCTTGCAGATGATCATTTTATTGTCTTCTTGCTAGGTTCTCATGTGGAAAAGAGAAAGAGAGAGGGGGCTCTCTCCTTCTTATAATAGCAGTATAATTATGATTCTCAAAAAAAACAAAAACAAAACACAACCAAGAAGATAGATATAGATCGATACATAAATAATGTAAATTAACTCACATGATTTTGGAGGATAAAAGTTTATGATCTGCTGACTACAAGCTAGAGGATCAGTAAAACCAATAGTGTAATTCAGTCTGAGGCCCAAAGCCTACAAATTAGGGAAGGCAATAGTTTAACTCCCAGTCTCAGGCCAAAGTCCTGAAAACAAGGGGTGCCAGTAGAGGGTGGCGTGGTGAAAATCCTGGTTCAAAGGCTGTAGAACCACAAATGCCAATGTCTGAGTGCAGGAGAATACAGATATTCCAGTTTAAACATAGAAAGATATTTCAACTTCCTCTACCTTTTTATTCTATTTGGTCCCTCAATGGATTGAATGATGCCTACCCACATTGGGGTGAATCATCTGCTTCAGCGATTCAAATGCTAGCATCTTCTGGCAACACCCAGAATGCCACACCAATCTTCACAGACATAATGCTTTACTAGCTATCTGAGCATCTCTTAGTCTTGTCAAGTTTACAAATACAATTAACCCACACTGTCACCAATCCTATTGAATTAGGGACCTGTAGTTATGACCTCATCTAAACTTTATCACTCCTCACAGACTCTCTAAATATAGTAGAGCTAGAACACATAAATTTGGGGGTGGGTAGGGGAAGAGCAACAATTTATTTCATAGCACTGTTTAAAACTTATTTGACCTGAAGTTGTCTCAGTCCTTCCAGCTCATGTTAGCTTATCATTTCACACTCTTTTGGTTTTCTCTTTTGCAAGCTAGTCATTATAGTTTTGCAAGAGAGTATTTGGTTCCTGTTAGACTCTACAGGCTTTCTCTCCTTCATTTTTTCCTCTCTCTCTCTCTCTGTTGCTGTTTGGCTTTCAAGAAAATAAAAATCTTTTTCAAAGTTTTATTTTCCTGAATTTAAAGTTGTGGTGCAAAATGACAACAATATAACTGTATTAATATAAACAATGATTCAGAAGTCATTATTGGTGCATTAATGTAGTACACATATTTCCAGTGTTTGTGTTTGCCAATGAATAACATTGGGCTTTGATATTCTTTCTTCTTCTGTGGTTTTTATTTTCCTCTAGCTCATATCCTTGACTGTAGGTAAATCCTGGTTCTTATACTCTACCTCCAAAGAAAAATCTTATATTTATCTACAAGGGCTCTATTTAAATTTTTAAGATGATTTTTATTACTCTGTACAAGGGAGTCATCTAGAAATGACATTTCTTAATAAACTGCCCTTATTTTTTCTTGTGAAAAAAGCTGTTTCCTATTTTTCTTCTTCAAATAGCCACTGGCAGTTCTCTGATTGAGAATGCAGGGCTACCAGAGGAGCAACTCCTGCCAAGTGAGATGATTTTGTTTTTTAAAATTCTTCCTGCTTTGGTGTTAAATTTAATCAGAAGCATACCATTTCATATTCCTCCATTTTCCTCCAATTTTGGTTTAAATTCTTCTTTTGCAATTGATTCTTCAGTTTTCATTGAACTTGCAAATGAATGTAAAAAAATTGTGTTAAATGAAATCAGTTTATTAATTCACTGTGGCTGAATTGGCTGGTCATTTCCAAGGAACAACAAAAGTTGCATCAGGTGTGAACCAGGTGTTTGAAAAGGCTTCTTGAAGCCTGATTTTGAAGGTCCGTAGTGAATAACATTCCACTTGAAAAAAGTAGTTTCAGGTTCACTTACCGCATTAATGAGATCTTCATATTGACTAGGTTTGTGGAACAATAAACTTCCTTCCTTGTCATCTTATCCTATTTGAATTTCATACCAGACAAGATCCTTCTAAATGGAAGACTTTTATGTCTTCCTGATCCATTTGGAGTAGATCCAAGAGCATTTATGACAAAGGTGACCAGGTAATGACAATAATGTAAAGCAGGGTAAAATTTTATCACCTGACTATGCTGATTCATTCCCTGCTCATACAGATCCATTTGTTACTTAGCACCCAGGACAAATTTATCTATTAAAGTGTTAACACTAAAGTTTTATGTCTTTTTTTTAAACCTAAATGTGTTGAATATTTATTTATGTTACAAAACATGATGGAAAAATAAAATTGAATTGCTTATAGTTTTTGCCTTAAAGGTTATTATAACCTACCAGAAAAAAATACATAAATAATTATAATGGAAGAAAGAGGAGTCTATGACAATTAAGTGCTTAAGAATTCAGAGGAGTGAGTGATGACTGTCATTTGTGGAAATTAGAGAAAGCATTCTAACATAGTGGTATTTGTAATGCCATCTGAATGATGGATGGGGGACAGACAAATGAAAATGATAGTGGTGTGTATTTTGGGCACAAAAGGGACAAAGGCCCAGATGAAAGACATGACAGTCATTTGCTTGCTGAATAGTGACACTTAGATTTTAGACATACTCTGAAGATTTGGAGGGACCTGAAATAGGGTAGAGGAAATAAAGAGGAAGAGATGGCAGGAAACTATTCTGTGTAGGGAGAATTGATTGGACTTGACAGCCTACTGAGAAACTGGGAAATAGAAGTCAAATTTGAGTCTGTAGTTTTGATTTTGGGTGATTGGGACAGTGATGCTGTTCGTAACAGAAAGACGATCTATGAGTATAGGAGCAAAGTGGCTTTGAAAAATAAGGGAAATCATTGATTTCAGAATTAAAAGCATGCTCCTGTAAAATCTCTAGAAGCCCCAATTACTTAAAGGAATATCTGGCTTCCAACCAGGATGTAAACTCAATGCTCCTGGATTTTAATTTAGATCTATTTTTTCCAGAATTCTGTGTTTGTGAGACATTTGTAAAATCACCTTCATGCCAGTTGATATCTTATGTTGCCTTCTACTACCTTGCATAAGTGAGATTACATGATGACCTACTATTTGCATTTACTTTGTTTTTACCTTATGTGCAATCAAGAAAGAAAAGGCATGTGTAAGACCTCCAAAAAGGCCATATACAAGGTGGTAAAAGTTTAATAAAAAGAAAAAAAAATGTTGAGAGATCAAATGGGAACCTGGGTGAGGATAACAGATGATGACATTTAGAAAACATTGACATTTAAAATAGATTCATCTGATGACTCTGGGCTCTGGAATAATAGAGTCAGATACATTTCGAAGCACTTGCCACAGAACTGCTTTCACAAGCCTAGAGAATTCTTCTAACTGATGTCAGAGTTCACAATTTCTGAAGATCCAGATCAATGGTCTATAGTGGTATGAGAATTTATGAATATGGAAACTATGGAAAAAGACTGGACCTGGGTCATGGGTATTAACTGAATCATGGTTACATGAAAAATCTCAAAGTTTGTCTTAAATTTGAAGAAAAAATGTGCATGAATATTTCTATGTCTGTGTTTGAGTGTTTAACAATTATTTTGTTTAAAAGAGAAGAAAACATTTTGTCTTACTTTCTCGAGTGTTCTTTAGCTTTTGACTTAAACCCCAGTGGGATTTTGTTTTTCTTTTTAATCATAAAGACTTTAAAGAATGCTTAAGTTCTTTTCAGTTTGATTTTGTTACTCTCCATTTCAATTGCCTTTGAGAAAGTGATAACAACAGAGAATCAGTTAACAATCTCTCATTAACTCATATATCCTTATTAATGGTCTAGGTAGTTATGGTATTATGAAGGTATACAAACTATAGGCTGTTTCAAGAATTTGTTACTCTCTTACTTTCTTTATATTCTGGAATCAGTTGAGATATATTAGCAATATCTAAGCTTCTGTTCTCTTATTCAGGTCTACTTAAAATCTCATTCTCATTTTTAGTTCTGTAACAAATGCCTGGAAACCTAATGGAAAGATGTTGTTTGCTAAACCTTCTTTTTTCTTTCGTACATCAGAATTTCTTTGAAGGTAGAAACAAAGCTAAGTAGACTGGATTGGAAAGTTTAGGCAAATCTCATAAAACAGCATAAGGAAGTGGACATCTAAACTCCAGGCAAATTGAAGAATAATGGGTTAGAAATATGAGATGGAAGACTAGTTAAAATAAAAAGGGAAAGAAAAAATGTCAGGTAAGGATTTGTGGCAACAAAAGATCCTGAATGGTAGCTACCTAGGCTGGGAGGTTTTTAACGTATTTTATGGCAAAGAACGTATACAGTGTTTAGGGTGGGATACGCTGCTATGAGGACAGTAAAATAGAAAAAAAGAGAACCAGAAGCAATGTAATTTCTACCAGTGAGATATAACACTTTCTAAAAATAATTTATCAATGATAAAATTATCAGAGTCATATATAAAACTTGTAAATTTTGAATTATAATAATCATTCAAATTTGGTGATCATGCCCTTAGCATGTTCTTTCAAACAATTAGTTTACACATAAAGTCACACAAATACAAGAGCTTCCCTCCCATTTGTTCATTTTAAGTGACTTGGGAGTCATAGCCACCATCAGATAAATAGCCCTGGTTCTCAGTGTATATATCTTAACAAAAGAGATCTTTTACTCATCCTTGACTACTCTCTTTTTGATTCTTCTAACTTTCTGCCTACATCACTGGGTCCCTAACATCAACTGATATTGCTAATAGCAGCAGTAGCCAACCCTTGATGTTCCATACTGCCTGTGATCTAACAAGTAGTTGAGTTCACCAGTCCATTACTTGCTAGCAGCAGGCAAAACAATTATTATGTGCTTGGAGTGAGAAATAAACATTCGGCCCAGGGAGATGAAGGTGGAGCTATCCTACCGTTCTATAAAAATTAAAATACGGGTCCAAACAAATCAGTTGCCAAGGTCAAGTCTTTAGATATGTACAGATCCAAACCAACCAGTTGTCAAGGCCAAATCTTTAGCTATATATGCTACCTCATGAAATCAACACCTTCTTGACCCTATCCCAAGGTTCAGAGCCAGATCTTTGACTACTGATTGTAATGGTAGAAAGGAAAATGCAAAGGGAAAATCTGGCAATCTCATTATAAGCTATAAGCTGGAACCTATTTTTGGTGTTTAATGCGTTATTTATTTTGTTATAGGTCTTCTTAAGTGGAAGTGATGAAGTTCCTCTTATTTTTTTTTTGAGTTGGAGTCTCACTCTGTCGCCCAGACTGGAGTGCAGTGGCCGCTCCCGGCCACCGCAGCCTTGACCTGATGGGCTCCGGCGATCTTTCCGCCTCAGCCTTCCGAGTAGCCGGAATTACAGGCATGTGCTACCAAGCCCGGCTGATTTTTTGATTTATTGTAGAGATGAGGTCTCGCTGCCCAGGCGGGTCTCGAACCCGCGGGCTCAGGCAATCCACTCACCTCAGCCTCCCAAAGGCGCGGGATTACAGGCTGAGCCACCGAGCCCGGCTCCTCTTATTTTAATAACAGGCATTTGAGATCGTTACTTTTGATTTTGGCATTTCAAAAGAGGTAGATTTTGAGGAGGAGAGATTGGGTTAGTTACTAACACTGGAATGCAATTTCTTAGCAATTACCTCATGATATTAGCCCCATCTTATAGAAAGTCTTCTATCTTGTGGCATGCTGTAGAACTTGTCTAGGTAGAACAGTTAGGGTCTGTCTCTGAAATATGCCCCTACCTATGGACTTGGGAGAAAGTCTCTAAGAAAATCAAACTTGGGGTAAAAAAGAAGATAAATACTTTTTCCACACAGAGTGCTGTAAGTCCTAAGAACAAGAATAAGCCACAAAGCCCCAAGGAAAAAGAAATGTAAACTTCTAGATTACTCAGAAAGCTCTCGGAGGCTAAAGGTTATTTTTTTCTACTGCACAATAAGAGTCAGATTCTACTGCACAACAAAGGAGGAATCTTTTCCACTTAACAAGTGTGTTTTACCTTTGAAAATTACATGTTATCATCTCCCCTCCTCCCTCCATCCCACATCCAGGGTGCTGGACTATCCCCACTGACTTGGTGAGGATCTTTTGCCTTAGGCCTTGACCTCTACCTGCCTTGAGCCTGATCCTCCCCGGGCATTCCACCTATGGAAACTGCCAGTTCTCACCCACACTGATCTTCTCACACAGTCAACAGCATCTGAAGCTGACCTGACATTTCTACCCATTTCCTTGTCCCGATATCTATCTATAGATGTATTGAGGGAACAGCATACAGGGAACTGGAGTAAACTCCCTTAAACCTAATCTGAATTCCTAATAATTTAGATGCTATGAATGAGCCTAGCAATCCCAAGTGAAAAAAGTTAGGGCTGAATATTTCCAAATTCACATAAGGAACATTTTTCGAATGTATTGTAGCTTTGGTTCTATAACATTTGTATGTCTAAACTTCCTTGTTTATAATTTATCAAGTGATTATTGATAACCACTTGAACTCTTCCTGAATTATTAAATTCACAACATGCTTCCAAATTCTTCTGCAAAAATTGGGAAGAGGTTTTAATATGGAGCTGAAATTCACAAAATGAAATGTCATTTTTTTTTAGCCACTACCATTTTATTAACGATAACTACATGGTAGCATTTTGCATATCAATCTCTTAGATGAAAGAGTTGAGTACTTCTCCCTTAACAGTTTTAAAACACTGAAACTGTTTTTCACACTCAGCACTTATTCAAAATGCATTTTTCACACAACTGGCAATCATATCACTGCTGCATGAGTAAATACAAATGCCAAAATGTCAGGAGAGAACTGGTGAGATCAACTGCACTAAGGCAAGCCCGAAACTTTTATTTACAACAAACTGCACCCCTTCCTTTCTTAAAATGAGTCCAGAAAGTCGTTTGGTCATAATGCCACAGCTGTCCTGCTCAGTCATATCTGTCTCTTCTCTTTTATTAAAGCTATAGAAATAGTTCTTGTTAATGTCTTTTTGTCCTAAGAACCAGTTCCATTGTGGTTCAGAATAAGAAAGTAAAAGGGTGAAAACAATTTATGGGGCTAGCTGAGCAACTGATTCCTTGGGGATTCACCCCTGACCTTTATAAAGGTAATATTTCCATAAATAAATTGGAGCTTTGTTTTCTTCTGTGAAGACAGCTAATCCAAACTCTAAAGACATTTGAATGCTAAAATCACTTTACTGTTCTTAAGCTATAATGATTTAGATTGAATGTCATTGTGCACTCAAGCTTACCAGGTAATTGAGCAAATATGTGCTTTATTTGATGATACAGTCATGGCTCTTTAAATATCGGTGACCGTGGTTTTGGAGTATAAAGTAATGGCTGTGAAATATGTAGTCATTATGAATAAGAGACACAAAAATATAAAAATGTATTATTTTGAAATAAAGGATATGAATGTAGCACACATTTTGGGTCTTTTAGTAAATTACAACTACTTAATTATGAATCTTAGATATTCCTTAGAGAACAAAGCACTTTATTGAAACTATAGGTTTTATTTTTTCTTTTGTGGTGGTAAATGGAGTAGCTATTTTAAAAATAACTATTTTATTTCTTCAGTGAGATTTTTATTTGGGGTTTTCTGGTAGTCATGGTACATTCTCTCATAGTCTATTTATATTTTGTTATTTCCCCATATATCATCATGTCTATTAATAAGGAATGGATTGTTTTCTATAAAGAATATATTCTTAATTTGTGTGTGTGTGTGTGTGTGTGTGTGTGTGTGTTTGGAAATTTGTCTAGCTGATTAATTCTCACCTTGTCATTCAGGTTTACTTGTGGGTCTTGTACTTGCACAATGGCTGGCCAAGTAAATGGTATCATCTTTGAGCATAAACCAATCAGAATAAGCAAAAAGGAAATAAACTGACATTGAATAACTTAGCTCTGTGTGAAGTTGTGGGGTGGGAACTCTGACTACCCACTGCCAACACCACCAAGATGACTGAGCACTATATACATCTCACTCAGTACTTTACATGCATTACATCATTTATTTCTTACAACCACTCTTTGAAACAAGCATTAAAATTCCCATTGTGTAAGTGAGAAACTTCAAGTGGACAGATCATTAAGTAGCAGAACAGCAATTTGAACAGAACCTGTGTTTCCCCAGATGTTTTTTGCAGAAGAGAAGCAAATGAGATGAATACTAGAATAATAATATGCACACACACAAAACATGTGTTGAATGAATGAATAAAATGAGAACTCACTTAATGAAAGCTCAACTAATAGTTATGCACTTATTATTTTAAGACTATACTGATTGTTTTTACTTATGATGACATTTAATCCTTCTAATACCTTGTGATATTAATCACATTTTTCTGATTTTAACTATAAAAACTCTGAGCCACAGAAAAAGTCAAGCAAATGTATTAAGGTCAAATAGTAGATAAATTAACAAATAGGTATCTTTAATCATTTTCTGTCACCTCATGGCCATTCTCCTTTCAATATACCACAATTAACACCCTCAATAGCACACATTTTTCTTGAGAGTTTTGTATCTTTGCACTTTTTAAAAAAACTGATTTTTTTTTTACAAATAGGAGATAGTATTTTTAGTGTATATGATACAACTTCTCACACGTTAATTCACTTGAACCCTGGCTATTGAAGAGGTTTGATTACACAGGTATTCCTCAATGCTTCCCTTATTTTAAAAATCCTATAGAAAATAATGTATTATTTAATAATCATGTAAAACAGACGTTATTTTTAAAAATTGTACAGAATAAAAAACAAACTTCATTGTCACCTTCTTTAGATTTCTTTCCCTAAGTTACTGTATTTACTGTCTGATATACTTGGGTCCTCTTGGTTATTGTGTAGTAAAAATTGAGTATTTTGGGTCTGTGTTCAGCTTGTGTTAACTATTTATTTGTTTGTTTATGTATTTATTGAGTCAGGGTTTCACTCTATTGCCCAGGCTGGAGTGCAGTGACATGGATCACGGCTCACCGTAGCCTCAACCTCCTGGGCTCAGGTGGTCCTCCTGTCTCAACCTCCTGAGTATTTGGGAATAGAGGCATGTGCCATCATGCCTTGCTAAATTTTTTATTTTTATTTTTGTAGAGTCAAGGTCTAGCAATATTTTCTAAGTTGATCTCAAACTCCTGGTCTTAAGTGATCTTCCTGCCTCAGTCTCTCAAAGTGCTGGTATTATAGGCATGAGCTATTTCATTCAGTCAAATATTTAATTTAAAAGATTTTTATTACCCAGTGCTGATGAGGATGTGGGAAAATGAGCACTAATTCACATTGTATATGGAAGTGTTATTTTTCTAAAGGAAACTTGGAAAACATGTGTAAAAATTTATATAGTCACGCTCTCTTACTATCAACACCGACCTAAAATGTATTATTTGTGAAATAATGGTATGTATTATAAGGATATTTATCACAATGTTGTTTATAGTGGTGACCACTTTGAAACAATGCAAAAATTCTAAAAAGCAGAAATTTGGTTGCATGCATTATAGTACATATATATAATATTTTATTTTGATGACATGGAAGATCTTATTTATTTACAATAAAAGAGGTTCTTGTTATAGTATTAAGTGAAGAAAGAAATGACAAAAGAGCTTATAGTTATTCAACCTTTAGTTATATATAGCTTTAAAAAAAGAATCAGTAAAAATGTTCACACTTAACTCTGGGTAGCGGTATAACACGTACCTTAATTTTATTTCTGTTTTCTTTTTTTTTTTGTACAATGTTTTTGCAAGAAGAATAAACAGGTCTGCATTCCCTTTTTCAAAATTAATGTGAGCAAATATGTTTTGGAATTGAGAATTTTTAAAATTTTGTGATGGTTATTTTACATATATATTTTATATTAGGTTACAACTTCAGTAGGGCCTGAGGCAGTTGCCTCTAATTAGGCACATTAACATTTTGCAGCAAAATGTATGGATATTTGCAATAAGTGGTGCTGATACAGCTTTATGTCAGCTCAGATCAGGTCAGCTTTTCTCACAAATTGAGTTGTTGCAGCCTGGTGTGGTGGGTCACTCTCGTAATCCTAGCACTTTCAGAGGCTGAGAGAGAGAATTGCTTGAGCCCAGGAGTTTGAGACCAGCCTGAACAACACAGTGAGACCTCGTCTCTACCAAAAAAATCAAAAAATTACCCAGGCATGGTGGTGTGTACCTGTAGTCCCAGGTACTCAGGAGGCTGAGGCAGAAGGATCTCCTGAGCCCAGGAGGTTGAGGCTGCAGTGACTATGCCACATTCCAGTCTGAGTGACAGAGTGAGATCCCAATTCAACAACAACAACAAAAAAAAGGGGCAAAATCTTCCCTTTTAAAAATAGATGGATTACTATTTGGAATTTCAGATAAATTGTATTCTTTTGTTAATTTTATAATCTGTGAAAAATATACTGTAACCATATACTATAACCTGTCACTGCAAGTCTGACCCATTTTAGTGTTTCTTTTGCTAATGCTAGCATGTCATTGAATAGGCAGATGGTTATGTGAAAATGAATTCCTCTTAGGAGACTTTTCTTCTTCTGTATCTGCATGATGCAAAAGTGATATAAAAGCTTTTCATTTTGAGTGAAATACTACTTAGGGCAAGTTAAATCATTTTGTGACAACTGTCTTATATAGTTTAAAGTGGAAGAGCAAAGAGTGTTAATTAAGTATGGGCTATTAAAAAAGAAGACAGTATGAGTAGTTTTGGAAAACTGTCTTCTGCAACTGACATGTCAACAAATTGATTCCTGGGAAGAAAGTGGTTTTCAGGCTCTTCCCTAGTCTAACTGCATGCTTAGCTAGGTGGGGGGTTAATAAGCAACATCTGACAGTGGCAAAGAATTCTGCCACATATCCTACTGTTCATTTCAAGATTGCTAAGCATCTGTTTCTTACTGGGATCATTTTGGTTATCTCCTTTTCAAAGCAGGCCTACGTCTATAAACAGAAATCACTTTTTACTCTTGGGGATATAGGTTAGAAGAGTTTTGGGATGATTTGTATTTCGCCAACCTCATGCTTCAGGATAAAGCTTAAGTGGTCACTCTAGCTCCAACTGTCCCCCCGCCCCATACAATGGAGACAGAGGTTGTACAAAATGTTTTTCTTTTTTTTGTTGAGTCACTGCTTTATTTTAAATACTTATTTCCATATAATTTAATATTTTTGGATTTCTTGTTGAATGGTTGAAAACTACAGAGAAAAATATGAAAGAATATCAAAATCATCCACAATCCTGCTCTGAATTCTTGTGTTTATCTGTGTATCCTTTGTTATTTGTGTGTATATGTATATATGCATTTCTCTCTGTGTGTGTGTCCAAGAGGTATTTAAAGTTTATATGCTATTCTAAGCACACTGCATATATCAATACATTTAATCCTCCTAATATGCCTGTGAAGATATTATTATTATACTTATTTTATAAAGTATAAACGTATGAACCATTGGGATCTGCTGTATGTAGTTATACGTACTATTTCACAATATTTCTTTACTCTTAAAACTATTCTCTCTTCAGTTTTTATATTATAAATTACTTTTTGGAAAACTTTACTTTTATGGCTGCATTATATTCCATGATATTGATGTACTTTAATCCAACAAGTCCACAGTTATTGTATAGTATAGGTATGCTTAAATTTTAGCTTCTATAAGTGACTTTATAAATAATAATTGTATAATAATATTTTTGTAAGTGGAATTATTGGTTAACCTATTATAAGCATGTTTAAGTTAGTGGAATCTGGTGTTACAGAGTACAGGTTCTAGAAACAGTGTGCATTTAAATCCTAGTTATTCCACCTACTAATCCACTGTTATGTACCAAATTACCTCAACTGTTAGATAATTGAAGTGGGAAACCCTGAACATTCTGAATAAAATTAAGAGATGTAATAAATTAGTATCAACAGAGGAATAAAAAATGATATGATACTATTCAGTCATGAAAAGGAAAAAAGTACTGAAAGATACTACAACATGGTGAACTTTGAAAACATGCGAACAGAAAGAAGCCAGTCACAAAAGACAACACATTGCAATTGTTCATTCATATAAAACTCCACAACAGGAAAATCTATAAAGATAGAAAATAAATTAGTGGTTGCTTAAGGTTAGGGGGTGGGAATGGGGAAATATGAGGTAGGAAGACATGTTCTTTTAGAAGTGATTAAAATGTTCTAAAACTGACTGTGATGGTGATTGCAAATAGCTTGAAGATACTGAAAAAACATTTAATTCTATACTTTGGGTGAATTGTATGTGAATCTTATCTCTATAGAGCTATTAAGAAAATTAGCACTGTATGTGGCCTGTAGTTTCTTTTTTTACTCACATAATTTTCAGTTCTGTATATTTTCATTTATAATAGCCCTTTACTAATTATAAAGCAAATTTTATTTCAATTTAAGACTATAAAAGTATTAGATCGATATTCTGTATGTGTATTGACATTTTATTTTTTCTTTCTCTGCTTTTCTTCTTTTTTTATAAAATTTTAATTGTCTTGTAAGAGCTCAATAAATTTTCAATATTAACCCTTTTTTGTGACATAAGTTTAAAATAATTTTCTGCATATTCATATTTATCTAGTATTTTATAGTCTTCTTTATTATAGAAATTAAAAATTAGTATAGTGAAATTTTTCTTTTTTAAAAATATTTTTTCCTTTTGTTTTTTTGCTTAGAAAGGTTTTATGAATGTTTAAGTGTACTATCATATATCTACATTTCCTTCTAACTACTTCTTATTTAGAAGATATAACTCTACAACCGAATCTGGAATTTCTTTTGATGATGATGTGAGGAGAGTTTTTTATATTTACTAAGTATCATTTGACATCTTCCTCAGTGAAAATGGACTTAAAAATTTTATGAGAAGGGAAATAATTTACACCTTGGTACTATTTCATAATTTTTTTCTACTCTTGACCCTCAACAATATTTTCTAAAGCCTGCTCTCTGTAATGAGAAAGTTGACATTTTGCATTTAATAGAAGTATACAAAAGAATGAGGCACAATTTATTGTTTTGAGTGGCTCTATTGAAAACCAATCTTGACTTTGAAATTAACTTTCAATAAGGTTCATGCCCTCTGACCACATATCCTTCTTTTGTAACTCAGCTGTCATTCAAAGTGGTATCCAAAGAATTAAGCAGGTTTTAAATCTCTCAAAAATCATAATTATTTTCAATTAAAATTAAAAGAATTATTTTAAATTACATCATTTTGATTTACAAATAGATTTCACCTAACTTTTGACCAATACCTATACAAATGTTGTAAGCCTTGCATTCCGTCCTTTCAGTACTAATCTTACATTATTAAGAGCACCTTTATTACTATACGTGGACTATCATACCCATGCTGTTGGTATGAAGAAAAGAGCAAACATTGTTCTCAAACACCATTAATATAATTTGAATGAAGACTTGACTCATTTCAGTGACCACTAAAGAGAGTTTAATGCTGAATACTTAAATTAATCTGGTATTTTGTCAGATGTCTAGGGTAAGTAATACTATTAATCCTATTTTTCAGGTTAAGATTAAGATAAAGATTAAATACTTTGTCCAAGATTACATAAGCAAACATTAATACTCAAATCCTGTTTGGTTTTTGTGTGTGTGTGTGACTTTTACATCTTTCAGTTTATCTTTAAACATAAAACTTACTGCCTCTCAAAAATTCTATGGATTTATTTTATTCAATACAATAGAAAAAATAAACATATTTTCATTTGTGGCTAACTTTCAAATTCAGGCTATACAAGGATACTTATGAATTTAAAATGTTAAGAAAACAATTATCTTTTTTTCCAACCTGTAACCATATAGTTTCCAAAATAACTTTGGTGACAATTCTTTTTGAAGAAATTCTAAAGAATTATGATATTCCAGTTATTTAAAGTAAATTGACAATAGGCTCTAGATGTGTCAATTACTTTTAATCCTGGATGGAAATTGACTTTCTGATCACAAATAGCACTTGGACTTTATATAGCAAGTTTGTATCTTTGGAGATGGTCTATAGGCTATGATGAAACCTATCAAGCAGGCTTCTAAAACAATAACTCTGTCCTCTTTCTTATTCGTTTTCTTTACAGAACTTTTGGAGTAAAATATCTCCAAATCTTCATATAACACATGAACAATGTCAGATTCTGATGTTATGCTAAAACCAAAATTCCAGATTAGAATGTTTCCAGAAGTCATGCTAAATTCCCTATGGTAACAGACACCCAACCATTGGAATATACAGAACCACCCATGTAATCTTTCAGTTCTATTTTCCATTCTGTTTCATGAGCTAAATATCTTACCTTCTGCATCAATCTGGGTGATTGAAAAAATTATCTGGGCATTTAATTCCAGATGTTTTGGTGCTAACTGAAGACTATGTAGAGAAAATGCAACTTTCACAGTTTAAAGAGTATAATTTTGGTGATGTAGTTCATCCTTTCTGAGTTTGTTTTGTTAACAAGAAGTTAAAACATGTGGAGAGAAATGAGCATTTACTTTCTTAACATCAATTGCTTTTTTCAAAATGGCTTTATTAAGATAGAATTTACATACCATAGAATTCACTAATTTAAAAATGTACAATTCAATATTTTGGTAAATTTACAGAGTTGTGCAATTATCATCACAATTCATTTTAGAACATTTCCATTTCCCTCACAGCAAAATTCATTACCAGTCACTTCCCATTTTCCTTCAACCTCTATAGGTCTAGAAAACTACTAACCTCCTTTGTTTCTACAAAATTGCCTATTCTGAACATTTCACGTAAATGAAATAATATCGTGCCTAGTCTTTTTGTGACTGGTTTCTTTAACTTAGCACAATGTCTCAAAGTTTGTAGCATGTTTCAGTACTTTCAGTACTTCCTTCCTTCATATACCTAACTAACATTCTGTTATAGGCATATATACTACATTAGTCAATAGATAGTTGATTTGCTTTCACCTTTTTGGCTATTATGAATCATGGTGCTATGAACATTAGTTTTATGTAGGACTAAGTTTTTATTTCTTCTGAGTACATATCAAGGAATGAAATTGTTCAGTCTTCTGCTAAGTCTATATCTTACATTGAGAGTAACCAAAACAGCCCTACCATTTAATATTTCCAGTATACGAGGGTTCTCTACGTCATTGTCAACACTTGTTATCTGTCATATTGATTATAGTCATTCTAGAGGGCATGATTACCAGCAATTTACATTTTCAAATTTAAAAGCTATTTCTCAGATTTTCAAAAATAAATGATTTTAATATGAAAGAAATGTTGAAAGAAAAGTGATATCTTCCTGTTGTTTTGAACCAACTGCTTTTTAGTTATTTTTTTAAAAATTCAGAATGTCTAAATGGTTTTGGTGGTGTGAAGAAATATGAAAAATCAATCAGGATTTAGATTTATGGTTTTTATTTTACAATCTTATCAAAGACAAGTATATTCATCTGACAGTCATCTTTTTCTCTGCTCTTGTGGTGAGTCTGAGATAAAGTTAGCAAAGTATTTACCTTCCCAGGAGAAAGTCAGCACATAGACTGATTCAGCCACTGAATCTTTGCAGAGCACACTTTTTGTATTATTTTTTAGCCTAAATGCTAAATACAATTATGTGCCTTCATCCTGAGATATAGAAACTCTTTGACTTAAACTGATTGATTCCAAAGTTGCATATTTTTGTTTATTTCTCAAATCTATAGAATTCATATATTCCTAATTGAGTTTTAAATTGATTTTAATTTTTACATATTTTATTGTCAATATCTTTAGTTTTCAATTGATCAGTACTCATAAACATGTAGGAATCTGGTGGTCTAGATTTATACTATTGTTTCTCTTCTAATTACATGAGGGCTTAACTGCATTTTTCAGGCATTTGTATATTTCATAGAAAATATGGTAAAGTGATAATTAGACATGTGAACAAGAAAGCAAGCTTTATTGTTTAGTATATTTTTATTGGTTTCTGCAAATATCCCAAACAGTCCCAAGGAATGTACATTCCACCTATTAAAAACAGTTGATTTGGCCGGGCGCAGTGGCTCAAGCCTATATATTCCAGCACTTCGGGAGGCTGAGGCGAGAGGATTGCATCAGCCCGCAGGTTGGAGACCAGCCTGGGCAACATGATGAGAGCTCGTCTCTACAATAAATCAAAAAATCAGCTGGGCATGGTAGCGCATGCCTGTAATTCTGGCTACTTGGAAAGCTGAGGTGGAAGGATCACCTGAGCCCAGCAGATCGAGGCTGCAGTGACTGGAAGTGTACCACTGCACTCCAGCCTGGGTGACAGAGTGAGACTCCAACTCAAAAAACAGAAGTTGATTCAAAATGTAATAAATTAATGATATAATAGAAAAATTTGTCCTATCAATTTTAGAACAATAAAATTGTTTCAAGGATAAGCAGACGTGACTGTGAAATGTTTAATTTTGTTTTATTAGTCTTACTGAAATGTCATGGCAAAATATTTCAGATAAAATTATGGTATTTGCCAGTTTTGATATAAGAAGGATTTGTTTCTACAAAATTCTTTTTTTTTCCCTGTTCTATAACTGCTACACACCCTGAAGAAGAAACTGGGTTAATGTCCTTGGCAACAGAAAACTGTCTATGGCCACAGGTCAAGCTTGGCTTCAGCATCACCCTTCTGTGCAAAATGGCAAAGTGAGTGTAGTGGAAGAGAGGAACTTATATGAAAGGGTCAGAACAGAGACTGAGAGCATCATCATCATGCATCAACTGCAGACCCCACTGTGATAATGGTTTTTAAGCCAGGTTCCCACACTTCTGGAGTAACTCTAAGATGTTTTTGAAGCTAAGTATGAGAGGAGACAATGAGTGAAGATCAAAGTTCCCCATTCCCTTTCCTATTAGAACAGCTCTTGAATCTGTGGAGTATTTGGGGTTTTTACATAAGAAAAAGTGAAACGACAATATTTTTTGAATATTCTTATGCAATATTTCTGTTAAAAATAACTTTAAGCCCACTACGATAAGCTAAAGTCTTCCCTTTATATTAGGTTTTTTCATAAGTCAAGAGAATAAAGTCCATGCAAACAAGAAGAAAGACATAAACTTGAAAAACACTAATCTTTAACATCTTTTTAAAAGC
Source organism: Carlito syrichta (assembly GCF_000164805.1). NCBI lineage: Eukaryota > Metazoa > Chordata > Mammalia > Primates > Tarsiidae > Carlito > Carlito syrichta. The sequence continues at coordinate 83,687 of NW_007260058.1, read as the reverse complement.
CAATGCTATGTATTTTAAAATGTCAATTATTTCTGTGAGATGTGATTGTCACCAACTTATACTTTATTTTATTTTATTTTATTTTTTTTCGTTTTTTTTCGAATATTCTGGAGAAATAAAGAGAAAGAAACTTTATTTTATTTTAAAAAATATTTTCACCGAGCTCGGTGGCACAGCCTGTAATCCCGTGCCTTTGGGAGGCTGAGGTGAGTGAATTGCCTGAGCCTGTGGGTTCGAGACTTGCCTGGGCAGGCGGCACCTCATCTCTACAATAAATCAAAAAATTAGCTGGGCGTGGTAGCGCGCCCCTGTAATTCCCCTGTAATTCCCTGTAATTCCCTGTAAATTCGGAAGGCTGAGGCGGAAGGATCGCTGGAGCCCAGCAGTTCGAGGCTGCGGTGGCCTGGAGCGGCCACTGCACTCCAGTCTGGGTGACAGAGTGAGACTCCAACTCAAAAATAAATAAATAAATGTATATATATATATATATATATATATATATATATATATATATATATATGTATTTTTTTTTTTTTTTTCTCAGAGCAACCCCACTGGGTACCCTCCCACTGTGGGAGCTTTTCTGTCCTCTCAATAAGTCCTGGTTACTCATTAAAAAAAAAAGTGTGTGTGTGTGTGTGTGTGTGTGTGTGTGTGTGTGTGTGTGTATGTGTTCAAATCTCCAAATTTTAAAAAATAAATGTAGTACTTTTATAATATTAGAAAAATACTATTGGAATAAGAAGTTTCATATTAGCAACATAGACTAGAAAGACCCAGGTATTAATTCTGAATCTGCCACTGAAAATCTACAAACTTGGTCAAGTCACTAAATATCCATAATCTACAAATTTTTCCTGTGAATAAAGAAAAATATTGTGCTAACTAGTTCAAACAATTTCTAATGTGCTTCCTAGATCTAAAATTTTGAAAACTACCATATTAGGAAAGCTATGAATAGGATTAGATTCAACTGCATCAAATATTGTTTTCTTTATATCAGCAGCACTTAGAATGATATAAATGCTAACCCTCTATAAAGCAGATATTCCTTACCTCTACATTTCTGAACACATATCAAAAAAATCAGTGTATATATATTTTAATATGTACATCTGTTAAATAAGTATATGTGTTTTAATAGGCTTTTTATAGGTTCAACATTGTCTTGTATGCTTGATAGTACAAAAGTATTGCACTGTATTATGAATTTCCCTACAAAGAATATACAAGTCTGCATAGAAGTCATATTACTGTATCAATAAGAAGTCATAAATAAAATAATAGAGTTTGATGCAGTCTGTATTATGATATAGATGAGCGAACAGGGTAGAATATGAGGTTAATACAATCAACACATGAAAAAGAGAGATACAAATATTTACTGGTCTGCCCAAGAACAGATGTCCATTAAATTTGAAAAGTGAATCTTGAAAAGAAAAAAAGTAGGTGTTTGTTATCTTTATAATACATCTCAATGAGATACATTGAGGAACACATACAGGATATACGTTGACTAATCCTAATGTTACCAATTAATTCTTCTTCTTAAAATATTTTCTTATAGAAATTATGCTTGATAGAGAAGCTCACTGAACATATCATGACTTCCCCCCACCTCCATATTTCATCCAGAATGAACAAAAGAGAAACCATCCATCACATTATTTGGTACTTGGAGAGCTGAAAATGATAGTGTCAGAGTTGGTAAGACTGCCGGAGACAAACTGCATTCCATCAAGAAAGCTGAGTGAAGAGAATTCTGTTACAGAAAAAGAAAACTTCATGGAACCAAGGGGGAAAAATCTTCAGTGGTAATCTTTTCTTTAGATATTTCTCTTTCTTCAATGTCTTCTTTTGGGGCTTCATTAATTTTCCTTTGCTTTCTTCATAAACAGATCTTGCAGTCTTCATAATTTTGCAGAATGACTCAGCTTGCCGAGTCATTTTCTTAAGTACAAATTACAGTCCTTTTAGATGTAGGAATGTCAATCTGCTTTATTTATTAAAGTTTTTTCAGTATTACCTTGTATAAAACTTTATTTAAAATAATGTACAAGCTGAAATTAAGGCTGTGTCAAGGAAATTTCATATATTGCATGCCTACTGATATGTCACAATGTTTATAATAGTGGAGGGTAAAATTCAAAATGTGTCTATTGCAGCAATTTAGTAGTTTGTGTTTGAGTGAGAAACTGACTTATGCTTCATTACATGACTAGCTTCATTATAGCAAAGCTGTGCATCCTGTTTCTGTCAGATATGTCCTCATTTACTTTCTCAGTCTCTAATTAAGAAGTCCTTGCCATTTAGGTAAGAGTAAATAATAGGAACAATTACTGTCAGATATAGACATATTTAATAACCTTGGGCAACCCCCACCTCTCTACTTTTGGTGACAACTTTCTATTTTCAGCTTCAGAATCAGAGGCTCAAGTTTTCATTTGAGTGAGGGCTTCCATCAAGGTAAGAGAGCTGCTTTGCCCTGACAAGCTTTGCCTTAGCAAAGCAACTTTGTCAGTTCCATTTCTCTTGTGTTTTGGAGAGGGCTGCATAGAAACTATTGGAAATGCCATAGGGGAAGTGAAGTCCCTAATGTGCACAGGTATATCAGTTGGCAAAAATCATGCCAGAAGCCGAGCAAATTATGTCTAATTTGTCTAAGAAATAACTCAAGCAACTAGATGGGACATTGAGTTGCGCATTAGGTATCTGTTTTTTTAAATCCATTTGACCATAATGTCTATACTTGGTCCCCTCTTGTTCTCAGAGTTGTCTTCAGATTCAATACCTGTGTTTTTTTCAACAGGCTTGCCTAGATTCTTTTTTCCCTGACTGCTGGATAATTAATTTGCTGCTGGCTATCATCCACTTTTGCTTGTTGCTACAGTTCAGTAGGTTGATTATGAATAAATTGGAGAAATACATTGTGAATCAGGGATAGACATAAGAAGTATGTAGTGAAAGAATGCATACCTCTGTGGTAAGACTGTCTCCTGTATTGGATGACATTCATTATGGACTGCTTTTGGCCTTAAAGTGTACAACTAAATTTGAAACAATGCTCTACAAAGAAGAAAATCTGGATTTAAAAATGTTCTGATTGCCAAGGAATCTGACCCAATCACAGCTTTGCGTCCACAGAGAAAATTCAATAAATGAGTTCACCAAACTTGTTTTAAATTACTTAACAGGTTTTTTTTTGTTGTTGTTAAATAACAATGCCATATTCAAAAACATTCAACCACAAAGAATGTCTTTATGATTTTTTTCATATTGACAGAAGTGGGAAGAGTAAGTGACTTTATTTTAAGAACAGAGACTTTTTACAAATATTTGAATGATAGATTAGATACAGCTTTAACGACAGCTTGAACTGAACAACTCTTGAAACATGGTTGTGAATATTTGATTACACACAGATGGTAAGAAAGAACAGCACTAATTAAAAAGTGTGCAAGAAAGATTGTTACAATGTAAAGCAGTGGATATTCATTCGTTTTATAGAATCAGAAAGATGAAGTAATCTTGACTTCTCTCACTTTTTCTTCTAATTCACTAGAGTTCTGTGTTGATAACCATTCCTTCTAGAATAAAATACAGTTAGCTAGATCTGGGTTCAAATCCCAACTCTGCAATCTGTTAGCTGTGAGAACTTCTTAAAAAAATATATTTAATTTTTTGAGTCTCAGTTCCCTCACCTACAAAATTAAAATAAATTAAGTACTTTACTGATTGTAGGAATGCTAGATAACCCTTACCATGTATGTAGTGTGTGATGGACACTATTCTAAGCATTTAATATATATCCTACTAAACTTGCACAATAGTCTTGTGAGGTAGGAACTAGTGTGATTGCTGTATGTTTTCAGTTGAGTAAAGTGAGGGATGGAGAGGCTAAGTAATTTATTTCAAATTATAGAATATGTGACATATACGAGATTTGAACCCAGGCATTCTGTTTACAGATCCTTAGTGATTAACTCATAAGCTAAAATACTGAGTACTCAGTATAGCATTCAGAATATAGTAAATAGCTCATAAATGTGGGGTTAGATATTATCACTGGGAGGTCTTTAGAGCCATAAATACTATCCCTGTTTTCCTCATGAGTTCAGAAGCAATTACAAGGTAAGCATAAAGGTCAGATGGAGATCTGAATATTGCTAATAAACTGACTGGAAATGTGGCTTTAGAGCTGCAGCTAAGTAAATGTGGTAATATTTTATTTCTGAATTCATTGAATTCCTCACCTGGAACTCTAGGCAAGAAAGATCTCCTCCAGGGGCAGTCTCCTACCACACAGCAGAGAGAGAACCAGAATACGTTTGTTCTGTAAATATGCAGACTCTGAAAAAGAGAGCCCAGATGGCTCTTTGTCATAATCTGCTTAGTTCCTTTTTCCAAAGTCTCCAGTCAGATAATACTATTATCTTTTCCTGAGAAGGACTGGGGGAGAGTGCGATGATCTAATTCTAATTACCTCTCAAAGGTCCCATCTTCAAATACCACTACATTGGAGGTTGAAATTTTAATATGAATTTGAAAGGGTAACAAACATTCAATCTATAATATCTCCCCCAAATAATTACTATTTCCACTACCATCATTGTAATTGCTGTTGTTATCATTATTCTTATTATTTCTCAATAAATGGCAGACATAGTAATATTTAAGGGTACCTCCTTGCTCCTCAGCCTGAGCAAAGAGCTGCAGAAAAGAAGATAACACTGTCCCTGTCCTAAGCATACAGTGCTCTAGATTTGCCAAGATGCTGACCCAGATAAAGAAAGGACTGAGCTCCATAGCATGCCGCACTTCATTGTCATAAGTGAGGCAGTAGCACTCTCTTTCTAGGACTACAGAAGTTAGGGGAAACATTGCCCACACCTGGAAGAAGTATGGGGAGAGCAGAGTGATAATCTTTCTAGATGCCATCTCTAGAGTTGCATCTGTTGCTTCTGGCTCAGAAGTCTGCCTGAATGCATTCTTGGAAGACATCCTCTTCATTAACAGAGGAATTGCTCTGTTGGTCATGTTAACACAGCTATCCTTGAAAATGCCATAAATATGGACAGAGATTTCTTTTCCTCAGAGTTGGTTTCTATCTATTTCCTTGAACATCATTTGCACAGAATCTAGAGATGCATATAATCATAAGTGCCACATTTTCTAAAAGAAATGGTATTTTCCACAAAAACTCCTGCAGTGACCAGAGAAAAATAATCCCAGGAAATTAGTCATGGTAATGCTAGATGATGCCATTATAATGAGGGTATAAACCAAGATGTGATCCGATCCCTTCAGTGGTGGAAATAATAAACCTGTTAGCAAGAGAACATTTTAGTGGTACTTTCAAAGCCCAGTTCTGGTACTTTTACAAACCCCAAATGTAATGCCACTCTACTTGTTGAAATACTTGCCCTATAGTTGTTAACACAATTGGTTATCCTTTAAAATAATTATTTGCTGGTACATTTAGTTAAAGGCATCTGATATGAAACTAACAGTGCTTAACACACCATGAAGAAAATCATCACAAAACAATTAATATGTTGCTTCAAACCTATGAGAGCAAATAAATTTAGGCTAGTGAGTCCTCAAGGAGAGAACTCCTTGTGGATTGCGGACTTTGTTAAGATGTAGAGGTTAAAAGATTAGTCACTTTGTTCTCACTTCCTCACCTCTGTTTCTAGGACAAGTACCAAAGCAGTAAACTTGCTAAACTTAGACAGGTAGAATATCATTATAATGAGGGTATAAACCAAGATGTGATCCAATCCCCACAGTAGTGGAAATAATAAGCCTTTTAGCAAGATAGCGTTTCAGTGGTATTTTCAAAGCCCAGTTCTGGTAAGTTTTACAAATTACCCCTGAAAGGATACACCTACTTATTTTGAAACAATGAACTATTTATCAGAGTACTAGGGGTTTGAATATTCCATTTAGTGTGAGAGAGCTAAATGGTTTCCTGGTAAGTAACAGCTTTAAATTAGGTGACAGGAAGAAAACAAAAGCACAGGAAACTAGTTTTTTCTCCTCTCTACTTTTCATAGATCACAGGACAATTTTCATCTTCCCTTGTTCACTCTGACAGTACTTCAGGAGGTCCCTGTGTCTCTCTGTGCTAGAGGAAAATGTGAAGCAGGAAGACTCCAACCCTTCTTCATTTCTGCTGAGATCACTCAGAGCCATGTGACTATTTCCAGTCCATACAATTCTTCTTCATTGTTAAATATAGAGACTTTCATATACAACGGGCCTAGTTCTTGAGGAAAAAATGAAATTATTTGCATCTCCTACCAAATAATTTTTGCCCATCTATTTTCTTCCATCTACAACCAGAAAGTGGCTTCTCCTTTCAGAACTCTCTTTCTTCTTATATATTAATATTCTGTCTATATTTCAGTATCAAACCATATCTGGATTTTGTAAAGTCACTCATCTGCTCATCTCAGATCATTATCTCTTTCTTTATCCCAAAATGTACTTCTATCATGAAACTAATATTATTCTGCTTGTTTTAGACTATTCTTTCCCTCTAGAGTTTTATTTTCCTTGTTTTAATATTTTAACTTACATACTGCTCATTGTTGCTAGATCTCTTATGAAGTTTTGTAAATAACTGAGAGTTGCAGTGCTCAAAACTTAATATAAAACACATTTTTTTCTAAACCTTTTTAAGAACTCTCCTCTACTCCCAATACCTCACAAGATTTCTTACAAGCATTTTGAACAAATTGCAGGTGTAATGCAATAGGTATCACTGTTTAAAAATAGTTTTAATGCTCCTTTATGTTTATACGTGCAAAAATATCAAGATTTTTATATGCTAATTTTTTTCAATGGATGAATTTCATGGGCAACTTTTGCATTCGAAGCTAAACTCATTTTCAAAAACATAAAGATGTTAATTTACTCAAATGAAAATATTAAACTTATTTTTACAAAGTTGTATACTATATTTTTCCCATTGTCATCTAGTTGTACATGGTTTGTTTTGTTTTTTGTTTTTTTTGAGTTGGAGTCTCACTCTGTCGCCCAGACTGGAATGCAGTGGCTGCTCTCAGCCACCGCAGCCTCAAGCTGCTGGGCTCCAGCGATCCTTCCTCCTCAGCCTTCCAAGTAGCCGGAATTACAGGCATGTGCTACCACGCCCGGCTGATTTTTTTATTTGTTGTAGAGATGAGGTCTCGCTGCCCAGGCAGGTCTCAAACCCGCGAGCTCAGGCAATCCACTCACCTCAGCCTCCCAAAGGCGTGGGATTACAGGCTGAGCCACTGAGCCCGGCTTAGTTGTACATGTTACTGTGGAAAGAGACTCAGAGATGTTAGGTAGTTTGTTCAAGTCTACATGATATTCTGTGATAAAATTGGGATTGTATTCTCCAGGGCTGAGACCAATTATGCCAATAATTTATTTTTACCTAACCACACTCAATTTCATATCACACATAACACCTTAAGATATTAAAATCATTATTGTGAAGTTGTATACACACTCAGTAAATATTTTTGAAATAACAAACTTACAATTTGAGAAAAGTAGAACGTAACTTTATAGTGATTAGTGTAATTCTATACCTATAGTTGCTGAGAAAGAATAAGTAAGAACAGTGTTCTTTTTTTTTTTTTCTAAGTCAAGATCATGCCGGTATGGTAGAGTTCTTGACTCAAAAGAGCATTAGTCTTTTGGATAAAAATGTCTGAGAAGTTCTTGAAAATTTGCTTCCATCCCATCTGACATGACAAATATTTTTTCTCCAGAATAATTTTCATGCTGACATAGTCTACAGAGTATTTTTTTGCTTTTACTTTTTGAATAATTTTCTAAGAATTTCTTATGGAGTTATATAAAATGTACTGTACAAATAATTTTAAAGTGTATGTATAATTCTTCTTCAAAAAATATTCTATTTATTAAAATAGCTGCAAAAATATGAGTATTTTTACAAAGCAGAATCCAAGTGTTAAAATTGTAAATGAGGAGTTGTGTGTTCTCTGGACTCTCTAATGTAGCAAATATGGACCATAAAGCATATGGCTTCCCAAACAGTCTAGTCTTCTCAGACTTTCTGAAATTGCTCAGTTGAGAAAATGAGAGTTTTCTTCCTCTCTCTCTTTCTCTTGTACTTTTCTCCTCCTTTTCTTTCTATTCCTTCTCCCCTTCTGTCTCTCATTTTAGTAGTACTTGCCCTGCCTGAACAATCAGGATATATTTTTAAGAGTGTTTGAGCCGGTACACTAAACTTGGAGCACACAGTTTAGAGGATAAAAATACCCAAACAAAAAACGTTGAAAATTGTAATATACTATACTTGCACACTTTAAAATTATTTGTACTTCCAATACCTCCTTCTAAAGATGTTGGAGAAAACAGAGCTGGGCTCTCTAGGAAGAAGACAATGGACCAGAACCACTGCAATATGAACTGAAAGTAGGCCAAGGAATCTTAAATAAACTAAATGATCTATAATTAACTGAAACCAGGACAATCTGCTGGAAAGTGAGAAAGAGGGAGCTCTAGAGGGGTTTAACAGGACAGAGGACGAGAGAGAGAGAGAGAGAGAAAGTTACAAGTTACCTAAGAATCTATCAGTTCACCCATCAAAAATAGATTCAACACATAAAACTGGAAAAGGCAATGGTCTAGAAATCCTCCCCATAAACCACAGGAAGAAAATTTTTAGAAACAACTTTCACAATCACACTCAACATTAGAAAGGAACCCTCTCTCCTGATTTAAGAAAACTAGTGTGAAAGTGAAAATGAAGTAGAGGTTTTGAAAATTGTCTGCTTGGGATATATTATCAGTCCCGATAACATTTTATTAACAGGTTGGTTTGCAATATTAAGAGTGCATTATTCCCCTAATGACTTCTGTAGCAGAATGGGAACCATGTTACGGTATATTTCATTTTCACAACATTCCTGTTTTGCCGGTAGGCTCTTTAACATGCCACTTCTCTCTACACTGTATTTCCAGCCAACTTCTCCTATTTTGCCTGTAGGCTCGTCAACATGTCATCTCTCTCCACACAGTATTTGCAGTCAATTTCTAGAACACTTCCACTGACAATATTCAAGTAAAAGTCTACTTCTTTAACGGAGGTCGGTCTCTTCTACCTGTCTACTCTTATCATCTCTGAGTCCTTCTTGTTTGCATTTTCTTCTGGCTTTATAATCTGTTGCACATTAGAGTTTGTTATCACTTAGTGCACTCCATTCTTTTCCTAACACCAATTTTGACTCCTGAGCTAGACTATAAGCTACTCAAAGACAGAGGTCTTTGTCTCATAGTTTTCCTTTATCTTTCATATTATTGTTATTACTATAATTACTATTATTTATTATTATGATTATTTAGAGATGAGGACTTGTTCTGTTGCCCAGTCTAGAGTGTAGTGACGCAGTATAGCTCATGGTAGCCTCAACCACCTGGGTTCAAGCAATTCTCTGACTTCAACCTCCCAAGTAGCTAGGATCACAGGCTCATGCCACCAAATCCAGCTGATTTTATTTTATTTTTTGCAGAGACAAGGTTGCAGTATGTTGCTGCGCCTGGTCATGAACTTCAAGCTTTAAGTCATCATCCCACTTTGGCATGAGCCACTGTACATAGCTCATAATCTTGGTACTAGGCACATAAACAATATTTTAGAAATATTTATTGGTCAGTTAAGAATCCTTCCTGAATAATATAAAAGAGTTTACCCATGAACATCCTACTTATTTTATCTGAAAAACACTTTGCAGTTGAAAGAAGATGAACATACTCATACTTTAAGCACCAAGAACATGCCTTCTCTCTAATTATTATAAATTATAGTCTGAAAATATAAACCATTCTGTATTTCATTTTTTCCCTTACTGAAAATCCAATCAAGTATTTCTTGCTGCTATTTTACATATCCACTTCCCAGTTCCCACTGTAACATATATGATAATTGTGATTATTTTTAATGATTTCTTCAAGTTCTTTTTAATATGAAGTAGATTTAGTAAAAGTTGTTTTTAATACAAAGCTGTAGATTAGCCTGACATGTCCCATTATTTATAATTGCAACAGTTGTTTTGTCATCAGCTTCCAAAAATAATTAAGCACATGCTTCTTGATGGGTAAGCCAGGTAGCAGCAGTCTATTGCAGCAATCTATGGAGACGGATCTTCCAGTTTAACCTTGTCCTGAATCCATCTACTTTCTGCCCTAACAGTTGAGAAACACAGAACTTTTTGTGATGTTTTTAATTTCTTGCCTCCCTCTGAAATGTGAACTTCATTCTTCCCTTTCCTCGTGGCTCTATAATTTTGGCATTAGATAGTAGAAGGAACCCCCAGCCAGTTATCTGTACTCAAAATTTGACTACAGAGTTAATTTTGTTTTATCTAGTATGGTAACTAATTTAATTATGATGCTGTCTGAACCACCTATTTTAAATTATTCCCCTAAACTAAGTAATTTTCCAATCTTTACCTAAAAATACACTTTTTGGAGGGTTTTATCCTTTGAGTCAAGGATGAACCTTAAATTTCTTTGCTACACTGTTCCTCTAACTATTAATTAATTGTCTGAAAGTCTTTCTGGAGCATTGAAATCATCTGCCATGAACTCAGATACTTTGCCTATGACCTCTATTTTTTCTCAGTTAACCTCAAATGCTAAACAATATCACTTGCCCCTGGCTATCTCTTATTTCCCAGGTGAATTCACACTTTTATTAAAACTCAGATTTGAGAATTCTTTTTGGACTGCAATTATTTCTACATGTTTGTTTCTCTATTCCCAATGTAGGTCACTTTTTTTTTTTTTACCTTGTACAGGAGTTATCATCATAAAATATATTCTGCTATTTAGTCTTTTGAATGGAAACTATTTTTTCTTATCAATTTTTAAATGTAGTATCTGCATTGCAAAGAAAATTCAGGGTTACTTAATTTGAAAGTTAGATTTCTAGCAAGTTCAAACTTCTGGACAGGGCAGTTAACAAAGGTGTTAGGCAAAACATCCTACAGGAATTTTATATATTTAGTGGTAAGTGTTCAACTCTTAGAACACACAATACTGATGAGCACAAATCACCAGGGTAGTTTCTATTTTACCCAATGTCTTTGATTCAGGAAGACAAAGAAGTATTTAATATGCTTTCAAAATGTTTCCTTTGTGAAGGAATCTTTGTAAATGATTGTAAAATCTTAAGGTTTAATAATAAGTGTAAACGATTATAAAATCTTAAGGTTTAATAATAAATGTAAATGATTATAAAATCTTAAAGTTTAATAACAAATGCTACCATTCTTTAGCTTCTACTACTAGATAAGAATTTAACATACATTTTCTCATTAAGTACACCCACCAAGGTAGATATTATTTTTCTGGTTTCACAAGTGAAGAAATGATGGCTCTGAGAAGGAAAACTGTTTGCACGTGCTACCTGAAAAAACAGTTGAAATTTTTGTATAGGTAGCCAAGGTTTTGAGAAAAAAAATGCTCAAATGAAGTCCGAATAAGCTCTACTAGTTTTTCTCTTTAACGATTTAAGCTTCTTAAATTTATCTTCAGAATCCTATAGCAGTTAGACCACTTTGCATAGCTGTCCTAACATGAATAACTTTGTCTTCTAAATAGAAACAAAAGGCCCCAGCCTTTCATTTGGTTGGTTCTACTAACTCTTCACATCTTCTGAAAGCCTAACCGACTGGTGAAAGTGTGATATGGGAAGGACCCACAAACTTTTTCTTAATGTGGTTCCTCTTTTGAGAAACTTCTATCCTCATGCTGGACCACTGAGCTTTATTTTGTTCCTTGATGATACTGGGTAAAAGAGGTGTCAAGTGCTCAAGTTTTCTATAGTTAATCAAACCCTGCTTATTAAAATAGAAGTTGTGTGTGTGTGTGTGTGTGTGTGTGTGTGTGCGTGTGTGTGTGTTTCAGCATGAGAGAGAGAGAGGGAGACAGAGAAGACTATTCCTGCCTTTTATGACATAATACATTGCCTCATAATCAATACCTTGACATTTATAATATTTCTTCCATCAAGTCTGGTTTTCCAGAAGTAATTCTGACATATGAGTCCACAAATTGGGAGGAATATGTAATTGCAGTTGGGCATCCTGGTTCTTGAAAGAGTAGCTTGTCTCTCAAGAGAATTTTCTGTATCATCGTGTATGGATTGTCATTTCTTACCAACAGAAACCATAAAATTTATTTTTAAAGTATATTCTGAAGTCAGATGAAAGTCAAGAAAGAAGGCTGGATGTGGGAAGAAGCCAAAGATAACCTTTGAATAATGATATTTTGGGGTAGGAGAAGTCCAAGCCAGGAGAGCTAGGAACTTGATCAATAGAATATATGGATTACACGAGGTTTAATTTTGAAAAATCTATTATTGACCTGCCTTTTTTAGGTGATTTCAGTAGGTCTTTACCTCCTAAATTACTTGAAGAAAAGTATCAGATGAGGTAGATCCCTCAAGATATTTGCATGTCTGTCATCTCCTACTTTAAGGGTATTTTTTTTAGTTTAATCGGTAGGAAATAGAGGAAAACAATTATTTTCTTCCCTTAATTGTCAGTGGCAAAGGAGAAAGTAGAAGTGAGGGGATAAAAAAGAAAATAACAGAGAAAGTTGATTGGTAAAAACGTTCTTCACCTTCTGTCATTTGATATTGGTTGCATTGCCATGAGGAATAAGAATTATGAGATATTATAGACAGAAGGAATATATAGAAAATTTTATATAGAGAATTGATAATTGAGATATACACGAGGCCTTGGGGTTGGATTAAAAATAAGTCAATTTACACATAACAACACCAAGGGCACCTGGTCCAGTGTTGGGGGAGTGAGAGCCCTTTGGAAATCCAAACTTCACCTACATGCAGCCTACTTATGTAGTTAATCCTCAATACTTACTTGTACTCCACATCAGTATAATAAAAATAAATAAATAAATAAATAATATAGTTTTAAAAAGAAAAATAAATAGATAAAAAAGTCAGTTTAAAAACCAAATCATGTTCTTTTTCAATTGTATGTATGTATGTATGTATGTATGTATGTATGTATTTTTTGAAACAGAGTCTTGTTCTTTCACCCTTGCTGGAGTGCAGTGATGTGCTTATAGCTTACAGTAGCCTTGAACTCCTGGGCTCAGGAAATCTGCTTGGCTCAGCCTCCTGAGTAGCTAGGATTGTAGATGGCTGCCATCACAATGGGCTAAGTTTTGTGGGGGTTTTTGGTGGAAATTGGGTTTCAATATGTGGCCTAGGCTGGTCTGAAACTCCTGGCCTCAAGCAGTCTTCTTGCTTTGGCCTTCCAAATCTCTGTGGTTATAGGCCTGAACCGCCATGCCTGGCCCAAATCATGGTCTAATAAGGGGCATGGATTATCAACATCAAACATATGTTTGAAAAAGGCATGTTTAGCCAGTTTAGCCAGGCTGACATTAGATAATTCTCTGAAAGCACAATCAAGAGAAAGTTGCTTAATTGACATAAGATTGTGACAATACAATAGAAAATCAACATTAGTAGTAAGTACAAAGATGATCTTAATGCCCATTTATCTACAAATATTTATCTATTTTAGATTCAATCAAGTGATTCCATGCCCATTCACCACTTTTCAGTACGTAATCAATGAATAGTGAACATCTCAGGCATTTTCCTTTTGGAATAATTTTATTTTGCCTTGTATATTTAAGAAAATAGTGACTATATCCACAAGGGCAATGTATGCTGTGTGACAACCAGGAATCTTCTACCATATTCTTATCCATTCTTTTTTATTCAAAACTTTTGACTTCAATGACACTTTTTGCAGACTGAAAACATACTGGGATTGATCTTGGTGGTATGAATCATTTACTGGTACTTCATCCGTTACTATTAACACAGTAGATAAAACTTGGAAGAACATATTCATGAGTAAATTTTGTCTCCAAATGGTGAAATTGATCTGTTTCTGGCAGGTCATATCCAAGCATAATTGGTATGGATCTAAGAAACTCAATTCTCAATATGATACAAAGAAGAGCATACCTCATCATTCTGTATATCTGTCAAGTATGGAATGTAGATATTTGCTCTCATTGAAGCAAATATAGTTACTGTAAGTAGAATAACTGTTTAGTTCTTCACATTCAATTTACTTTATTACTACAAATATATATTTTACCAATTATGTGGTTGTTCAGACAAAGCTTCAGGAAGGACATTTTTCTGGGCTATGAAAATTTTTGTTCTGCATGCTAAAAATGAGTATGATTTACTAACCAGTATAATAAAATAACTTGTTCTCTTTTTGGGGCTTCTGAAGAGCTTGCAAGTTTGCAAGGATGGAAAGCAGAAATTGGATGAAAATGTCTAAGATACTCTTTATTTCTCTAGATAACATTTTATAGCTATTATGTCCATGAATTAAAGCATAGGATTTTATAATGGTGTTTGAAAATATTACACAATGTCAAGAATAACAGATATGGTATTTTTAACTTGTTGATACACTGAGAACTGAGTATTTTGCTAAGTGTAATACATGACAACCTTTGGATTAAATGTCACCCTAACAGGAAGTAAGAGTTAGGAATTTCTCATGGCCAGTATGAAGTGATATTGAGGAGCAATATGACTTCAAAGCTTAAACTCTAAATCTTTATGATGCAATAATATTATCTACATTTATAGATCTGTTATGTGCTGGTTCTAAGTGATTCACATACATTACATGTGCTCATTTAATACAACAACTCTATGAAGACAAGTAGTATAATTTCTCATTTTATAGATAAGGAAACCAAGTAAATGAAATTTAAACAATTTGTTCAAAGTCATGCACTTAACAAACTGTGGTTTCAGAGTTTAAAATCAGATACTCTTGCTTCAGAACCCACCCCTTCCTCCAAATTAACCACTAAGATTTATTGCTTGGACTTTTCTAAAATCTCTTCAGCTTGATGTAACTAGCTATTTTGGCTCAGCAAGAATGTACATTGTGGTATAACTGACTATTTCCCTGTTTTTCTTAAAGACCAACAGGGCTGTGTTTCATCAAATCCCACCCACTGGAATACAAAAATATAAATAAATAGAACTGAGGTAATTACAAAAATCTCACCTTTTCAAAACTTCAAAACAATGAGCATTGGATCCTTGGGACTCCTCCAGTAAAATTACTTCTTCCAACCTCAATTGGTACTCATAGGCCTTTTTCCCAATTCTAGGCCAACATGATTATCAGGAGAAATTATTTTTGCCTAACAGAAGATCAAAACTGTTATGACATGTTGGCTTAGCCATGGAAGTAGCCCTAGTATTGTCATGTGTTGACTTAATTTTTTAATAATAAGTGTAACCTACATATATCCTCTTAACCCCCCAAATCTTCTAAACACACATTAAATCACTCTTTTTCAATGCTTTGATATTCGACATTTAAAAAATAATAATAACATATATTTCTTTCTTCCTTGATGTTCTTTATACTTTCTTCCTTCAAGTGTCCCCTCTAGGGAACCATCTAACTCACAGGGTTTGCCTCTTCCTATTTTCTACCTATTTGGCAGTTTTTAGTATTTGTGTTATTTTACCATGTTCTTTGTCCAGTGACTCAAATGCACTTTCATATTTCTCAAGACTAGTATGATTCCTAAAAGATAAAGCATACATAAAAGACAAGATAGCCGGCTTGGTGGCTCAACCTATAATCCCACGCTTTGGGAGGCTGAGGTGAGTGGATTGCCTGAGCCCACGTGTTCGAAACCAGCTTGGGCAACTTGGCGAGACCTCATCTCTACAATAAATAAAAAATTAGCCAGGTGTGGTAGCGCACGCCTGTAGTTCCAGCTACTTGGAATGCTGAGGTGGAAGTATTGCTGGAGCCCAGCCGGTTGAGGTTGCGATGACCGGGAGCGTACCACTGCACTCCAGTCTGGGCGACAGAGTGAGACTCCAACTCAGAAAAAAGAAAAAGACAAGATAGTTGATCAATAATCTTTTCTTTACTTTTATTTTAAAGATGTGGGGTACAATTCGGGGTTAGGTATATAAGTGATCATCATCCAAGGGAAGTTTGGGACTTCTGTTGGTCCTTACTTTGCCTGGTTTGGAATCAGATACCCTTATTAATGTTATGTCTTCCCTCTTCCCTCGGCAGTGATCTACTACTGCCAATCTCTTTTATGTAGCATTATGATCAATGCTAAGGGTTCACTTATGAGTGAGAACATGTGGTACTCAGTTCTTTGCTTCTGTGATAGATCACTGAGTAAGATAGACTCTAAATCCATCCAAGTTTCTGCAAAGTTCATAATTTTGTCATTATTTATGACTGTAATATTTCATCATATATATCTACCACATTTGTTTTTAATCCAGTCCACTTTCAATGGGCAGCATGGTTGGGTCCACGTTTTTGCTATTGTAAATAGTGCTGCAATAAATATGCATGCACAGGTATCTTTTTTGAAGAATGATTTGAGTTCCTTTGGGTATATTCTCATAAGGGGGATTACTGGGTTGCATGGAAGGTCAAGTTTTAGATTTTTTAGAACCATCCACTGTTTTCCACAGAGGTTGTACTAGTTTGCACTCCCACCAACAGTATAGAAGCATTCCCATTTCTTCACATCCTCTCAAGCATCTGTTGTTTGCTGAGTTAATGATGACCATCCTGACCAGAGTTAGGTGATATCTCAGTGTGGTTTTGAATTGCATTTCCTTGATGTTTAATGAAGCTGAGCATTTCTTCATGTACCTTTTGGCTGCTGTGTAACTTCAAAAAAATTAACTCTAAATGGATCAAAGACCTAAACGTAAAACCCCAAACTATTGGAATCATAGAAAACACAACAGACACCCTTACAGAAATTGGAATAGGCAACCAATTCCTGATCAAAAGCCCAATGGCCCATGCCATAAGAGAAAAAGATTGACAAATGGGATCTCATCAAACTGAAAACTTCTGCAAAGCAAAAGACACCATTAAGAGAGTGGAGAGATAGCCCACAGAATGGGAAGAAATATTTGCCAACCATATATCTGACAGAGGCCTAACATCTAGGATCTATAAGGAGCTCAAACGTGTCAAAAGGAAAAAAAATAGCCCTATTAAAAAGTGGGCAAAATATATGAATAGACACTTCTCAAAGAAGACATGTGAGCAGCAAACAGATATATGAAACTTTTATTTCCTGAATGTTTTTAAACAGATCTTCTATTTTTAATTTCATTTTTCAAACAAATTTTTATTTTCTTCATACCTTGGAGGTTGGTAATTCCCTTGACTATTAAAGGCATTTTTGAAGTGTCTCTGCATAATTCATACTGAATGTAGTGCATGGAAGCTGGCATTATTAGGGTATGCATATTAATTATTCATATACAAGTTAAAGATCATAGGATCCAGCACTTTTGGAATATATAAGTCTTGCTGCCTTTTCTAAAGTAGTACATTTCTTGCACCCTCGTGTTATTTCTTTATATAACATTTTCCAGTTCACCCAAACAAATGTCTAATCATATTAAGATCTTAACTTTTGCATTAGCTAAAGCAATTATAGATGTGAGAAGATGAAAATTGTTACTATAAGACAATTACATTTTATGGCTCATCTTTTTCAGTCCCCAGAAACAGAAAATATGCCTTTTGGATGTTTTCTTTATGAGCCGTATATTTTAAACACTTCACCTTAAAGTCTATTTTTTCTCATACTTGAGCATTTTCTATTTATACCCATTGATTTTCCCCTTAAGCAATATTTAAAGAAACGTAATTCCAAACTAAAGATGCAATAAGGTTCACTTGATTATGACCTCCAACCCAACAATTCTCATTTACACAGGATGACTCTTTCACTGATGGAAATAAAGGGAATTGAGATAAAAGGCAGAGGGGTAATCATTAAAAACAGTGATCTCAGGATACATTATATTCCAAATATCAAAGGCATCCTCTGAAACAGATTTAGAGGTGAAGCTTTACTTGAACTCTGGAAACAGCACAATGTCTCATTCTTAACATAACAGGTCATGTTAGACAACTAATCCCTGCATGAGGGGACAGAGGAATGTTATCAGGAAGTATCCCTGTAGACCCTGAAGGGCTTACATGACAATTATCAAGTTGAAGTCAAGAGTGACAAGAAAGGCAATAAATTATAAGAACATCAGTTGTGAATCTTCTGTTTCAAAGTGCATCCTTATAAAAGTGCTGCTGTCATTCTGGGCTAATATTTGGGTTGTAGTTCACTTCTGACTGCAGCCATATGGAATGGTAAATTGAAGAAAGTTGTTCTTTAGTAGAAATATTGCTGTCATTCTACTTCCATGTAGTGAGTTTCCCTCTTCTTAGGTGTATTTGCCAATTCCCAAGCCCCCAGCCATTTTTTGTTTTCTTTCACCACTATTCTCCTCTCAAATACTGCACTCTAAAAAGACTTGTCTGTAGACATTTAGAATAGAAGAATTAGATTGAAATGTATGACATCCCCCAGACCATTTTCACTGAAACAAAAGGTAAAGCCTTAAGAAAAATATCTTAACTGCTAGACCTTAAAGAGGTGGCAAGTATATGAGAGAAACATACGTTAGTCAGATAGAATCTACTTGGTTGCTTTACATGAGCTAGATAATCACCCATTCATAAGGCATGGTCTGCTTAAAAAAAAAAAACTGCTCTTATTAATAAGACATATAAAGATTGGGACCAATATCTCTGGATTCCTATTATCCTAAATGTGATGAAACCTCACATTAAGATAATATCATTTAATTTGAAAATCAAATATATTAGATAAAGGAAAGAATAGCAAGGGAAAAAAAGAGTCTAAGTACGGGAGATTATCCTATCTTGTCTCTTAACTAGTCCTTCTTCATCTAACACTGGTGTTGTGTTCACATTTCAGAAGGCATCTTCTCTTTCCATTTTAAATTAGTACCCAGTCCAGGGTGTTATCAATTGAGTCTTATATTCCATCAACAGTTCTTCAAATGGCCACCTTGTGCGCACCCTGTAGAACCTCATCAGATCTTCAGCAAGCAACTTGAGAATATGGCTCAAAGCCCCTTCCTCATTCAAAGTGGAGGAAGGTCTGAAGGTTTGTCTTCTGGAACAATTGAAACAGATATGCTACATGCTCATGGATGGATGCCAGACCGTAGAAGATGATGGGAATGACCATGCAGTTCATAAGGGGACTTTCTGAAAAGTCAATTAAACTTCCCCAGTTTAGCTTCCAAATTCTGGTATCTTCCCCATGAGCATCTGGAAGAAAAGTAAATGATTTCTCACTAAATTAATTTATAGTTCCAAGAGAAAAACACAATACTATTTAGAAATTATCTAACGAAATGGTAAGCTATTTGCTCAATGGTCCTTCGTGAAAGTCTCTGCATAGACCAGGGTATTAATTTCATTAGAACCTTAATTTCATAAGAATGAATCAAAAGCCAAGGAGATCTTGACATTTTGAAGAAAGCTTCCAGCATAAAAGACAGATATCAATAAACAAGTTGGAAAAAATTGCAGCAGAAGCAATGTAGAATCAGAATAAAACATTAAAATAAATTTACAGATCATATAAATGCTTATTTATATACAGATTACTGTAATAAAAGTTACAAAATAAGGCAGTCCTTTGGTCTCCTCTAACCATAATTATCTCAAATGCAACAATAACAATGCTCAAATAATATCTTACTTTGTTAGCTTATCAAGTAAATGAGAGGTAAATTACCTCTCTTTCATTTTTTATTGAATTAGATCTGCTATGTACTTTCTTGTATATCCAGACATCAAGCAATTACAAAGAGTCTTAAATAATTATACCAAGAGCATCCTTCTAAAGCAAAATGCCTGTATTTTTTTCAACAATATCTTGAGCCCTCTAAAGCAGCCTCTCTCTCTTTTTTTTTTTTTTGCTTTTTCTGTTAAGCAGACTTACTTCCTAAAAGTCGTCTTTGTTTTTGACAGTGCCAGACCTCTCTAAGCTAACTTTCTCTACCTTCTGTTGACTAATTCTTTGCAAATTGGTTTTTGATGGAATATTTTAGTACAAATATCACAGATTAAATTCAGTAAAGTATATTTCTTCACAATGACACAAATCTTTTATATTTTAACTTTATGGACAGCATACATAATACAGATCTCAAACTCTAATTCTTTTCTCAAGTTTCTGGATAATGTAAGTAGAAACAAGCCTGAGTTAACCAGCCTCAAGGATTCTGCTAATTAGAAATATGCAAGCCTCAACTAGCTAAAAATTTGTCATTTCTAGCTCAATCACTGAATTCATCTTAATAGACATTTGGTTAAATTATCTCTAATAAAACTACATTACATATTTGTGATTTGTGTTAATCAAAGAGTAAGAATAATTTAGTGTTTAGATTTCTTCCATGAAAAATGGTTATGCTGTTTAAGTATTAAGTTGCTGGTTAACCATTATACATTAACTGTTTGAAGAGTCTGGGCTTGCAATCCATTACTAGTTTTATATCACCCAAATACCCTGGGGCTTAGTAATCAAAATTTGGTGACTACAGCCAAAGCTTGAGTTGATACTTCATCAGAAAAAATGAAAATGCTTCACCTTGAATCTAATGTACAATCAATAATTGTAAAGAAAAATCTACTTTTAGAAAAACTATGAAAGGAAGGTAAGAAAAATCATTTTTATTAGATTCAAAGACTGACATTATAGGTCAATCCTTATCAAGGAGTAAATTTCTGCACTTTTTCTCTCTGAGATTTGGATTTTTAAGGTCATTTATAATTAAACAATTAAAAAGTACACCTAAAATATCCAAAATGTGAGGTGATTTTTGTTGTGTGTAGTTTTCCATTTGGTATCTTGCCTTTTGCTTCACATTTTGCAGATTTTGCATAATTTCTCATTTTTTTCCTCAGGAAGCAACACTGAAGACAAACACTGCTGGTATCAAAGTTCCAGCTGAGTTTTATTCACTTTGATTTACCCCATAACTAGACTCAATGTCTACAAGCAATATGAACTGGAGAGCTGAACAATTAGCTACTGAATATTGTCCCTTAAGCTACTGTTCTCCCAGTTGTTTCTTGGTGTCATGATTCTCAGAGCAATTACTTCTTCTTTCATAGTGTATATGTAGCTATATCTCAATCCCTGTGGCACAAATATTTAATAAAATGATCTTGGGGTGGTAGAATTTTATTGCTGAAAAAACACAGCTTCTGATTATGCTCCAAAATAAAGGCATAAATTTTATATATACATTTTTATATATAAAATCTATCCTGAAAGTCACAAAAGAAGAGGAATATAATTTCTGTCAAGACTCTTTAGGCTTTGTTTCTGAATATATTTTTAGTGGAGGAGAAAAAAAGCTTGAATCTGTGTTGTAGTTATCCTATATACATGGGATAGAATCTTCCCACCAAAAATTTGGTTCAGATGTCAATGCAGGTGATGCTACATTTGCATCAAGAAGAGAAGAAAAGTACTCATGAAATGAGATTTGGGGGGAAAACAGGGCAGTTCCTAAGCAGATCCAAAATGGCTTGAGGGAACAGGAAAAGGAGACTGACTTGGGGTTTTTATGATGGCAAAAGCAGGTGGGCTGAGGTGAGGGCACATTCCAGTGGGGCTTAGGTGATGTGAACTTCTTAGCAGTGAAACAGATAGGGCAGTGGTTTTTTTCATCAACTTGTAAAAGATTGAAGCAATAAAGAAGGGAGGGAAATAGCTTAAGAGTTTCGGCAGACAAATGGACAGAAACTGGAAACATTTCCCCTGAAAACTGGAACAAGACAAGACTGCCCACTCTCACCCCTCTTGTTCAATATCATGTTCAAAATCCTAGCTTGGGCAATTAGACAAGTGAAGAAAATCAGTGGTATCCAAATAGAAAAAGAGGAAGTCAAGGTATCCCTCTTTGCTGGTGACATGATCCTATACCTTGAAAATCCAGAAGAATCTGTCAAAAACCTGCTTGCACTGATAAAGGACTTTGGCAAAGTCTCAGGGTACAAAATAAACGTGCAAAAGACAGTTTCATTCTTATATACCAAAAACAAGCAGGCAGAGACCCAAATAAAAAGCAGAATCCAATTCACAATAGCCACACAAAAAAATGAAATACCTTGGCATCTTCCTAACCAGAGAAGTGAAAGACTTTTACAATGAGAATTACAAAATGCTGCTCAAAGAAATCCAAGAAGACACAAACAAATAGAAAAATACTCCATGCTCATGGATAGGAAGAATCAACATTGTTAACATGTCTATCCTACCAAGATAATCTACAGATTCAATGCAATACTCATTAAGTTACCAACGTCATTCTTCTCAGACTTGGAAATGACAATACAGAAATTCATATGGAAACATAAACAACCACCAATAGCCAAAACAATACTTAGCAAAAGAAATAAAGCAGGAGGTATCATACTTCCAGACTTCAAACTTTGCTATAAGGCTACAGTAATCAAAACAGCCTGGTATTGATACAAGAACAGGCACATAGACCAACAGAACAGGATAGAGATTCTGGAAGCAAAACCTCAATTCCTCAACCAACTCATCTTTGACAAGCCTCCAACAATAACCACTGGGGAGAAGAGAACCTATTCAGCAAATGGTGCTGGGAAAACTGGCTGACCACATACAGAAGATTGAAACAGGAACCCTACCTATCACCATACACAAAAATTAAATGGATCAAAGACCTAAACATAAAACTTCAAACTATAAGAATCTTGGAAAATGCAGGAGACACACTTATGGAAATTAGAACCGGCAACCAATTCCTACTCAGAACCCTAAAGGCCAATACCTTAAGAAATAAGATAGACAACTGGGACCTCATCAAACTAATGAGTTTCTGCAAAGCAAAATAAACTGTCAAGAGAGCAGGGAGACAGTCCACAGAATGGGAAAAAATATTTGCAAACTGTATATCTGACAAAGACCTAACATCTAGGATCTACAAGGAACCCAAATGCACCAAAAGGGGGGAAAAAAATCCCCTTTAAAAAGTGGGCAAAAGACATGCACAGATACAGACATGAAAAAGTGCTCAGCCTCACTCATCATCAGAGAAATGCAAATCAAAACCACATTGAGATATCACCTAACTCCTGTAAGAATGACCATCATTAATAAAATAAACAATAAGAGATGCTGGCGAGGATGTGGAGAAAAAGGAACGCTTCTACACTGCTTAGGAATGCAAACTAGTGCAACCTCTTTGAAAGACAGTGTGGCAATCTCTGAAAGAACTAGAAATTGACCTTCCATATGACCCAGCAACTCCCTTATTGGGAATATACCCAGAGGAACTCAAATCATTTTACAAAAAAGATACCTGCACACGTATGCTTGTTGCAGTTCTATTCACAATAGCCAAAACATGGAATCAGCCATGTTGTCCATCGAAGCTGGACTGGATAAAGAAAATGTGGTATAAAAAATGGAATATTATGCAGCCATAAAGAGGGACAAATATATGGACTTTGCAGCAACTTGGATGGATTTGGAGTCGATCATACTCAGTAATCTATCACAGAAACAAAGAACAAGAGTTCCATATGTTCTCACTCATAAGCGGATATTGAACAATTATAATACTATAAGAAAGCATTTGGAAATAATGGGAAACTGTCAGGGGAAGAGAGGTGGAATTGACAGTTGAGGGATACTGCTAGGGGAGGGAGGGGCATAGCTCATCAACAAGGGTGCCTACATAATCAATGTTTGTATAGCTAACCCTGAATTGTACCCCACATCTTTATAATAAAAATAATGAGAATTTCAGCAGTCAAATGAGAGTAAAATTATTTACTGTAATTTACTTATACCATCCCCTTCTTTATTTGGTATCAGCTTACTGATTACAATTTGCAAGGCTTCTAAAATTCTATTCATTTTTGGCTAGACCTGATATTTTTAAAGTTGTTTATTAATATGGCTTATGAACTAGAAGTAATTGATCTGTCAACTATTTATAATGATGATTATTTGTTGCTAAAACTTATTTTGTTTTTAGATGTTATGGTATATATTGCTTATGGTGATAGAGTAGTATTTTTCAAGCTTTATACATACCAAAAATTACCTGAACATTTTGTCAAAATACAGAATGCTAAGCTCCATTCCAAGAGTCTTAGTAGTTCTAAAGAAGGGCCCAAGAATTTGTATTTTTACAAGTTGCCTTGATGATGCTGTTATTGCTGGTCTAAGAACCATGCTTTAAGAATGTCTAATTTAGAGATTTTTAGTTTTAATCATATTGTTTCCCAATATCTTGTCCCTTTGAGGGTATTCAGTTATGTGAATATTTTGGATACTAAATTTGGGGAATTTATACTAAAAGGACAAATCTTTTAATGAAAAATCTAGCTAAGTAGTTATTTCATTATTTTCTAGTACAGATGTAGCCTTCACTGCTATAGGATACTAATTATTGCTATTTTATTTTAATTTGTTGCCAGTAAAATATAATATTATAGTTTGAAATGTTTAATCATGACATTAGATGAATATTCATAAAAATTTGTATGATCTGTGACATTTTCTCTGGAGGTCATGCAGAAGGATGAGTAGTTAATTTGAACTAGAAATTCCATTTGTAAAAGTTACTGTCTTACTTCTGACCACTTTTGGATTTAGTCTTTAATTTTTGTTTCAAATTTCAACACTAGAATATTGAACATAATGAAGAAAAAGGTAGAATAGAAAAAGCATGACTTGGTGGGATTCCAAGGTGATAATGAGTCAGTCAGAGTGTGTGAGTCTCTAGATAAATGAGTGTGAGTAGGGACGAATATGCATGCAAATATATGGACAAGTGGCTGTGCAAGTGTCTGACTGAGTGGGGACATGGGAGCAAGTGGCCTGACTTCTCTTGCTGAGGTGGCTGCCCTGCACGTGGCTACTCAGATCCCAGCATGATCCACAACCTGAACACAGGCACCATCTCTACAGTCCTACCCAGAAGAAAGTGGCAAAAAACAGTTGCTGCAGGTGCTGCCTGCCACCACAGCTTCTGGCATCAGATCAGACATTGGCAGTGGGGACAGTGGAGAATATATGACACAGAAAATAATCACTGAGTACCAGCAGAGGACAAGATCCAGAGATGCCCCTACCACTTTGTCCTGGTACCCAAATGGAGACAGACTCTAGCCTGCCCACATAAACAGAGGAGCTACTTACTACCTGAGACTGATGTGTGAATCCAGTTCTTCTCCAAGGTTGATCACTACCAATCCAGTGATGATACCTAGATGCAGTATCTTCAGAGGGACAGACTCACTGAGGAGATGCAGTCACTCCACACCCCACATTGAAACAATTGAAAGACTACAGCTGTAACTGGAGACAAAGAATCCAGCCCACAGCAGATGGATGGGGTGAGTTTTAAACTGACCCAGCTCCCTTACCCAAAGCATGTGGTCCAGGTGGGCAGTGAAATGATCTGCACAAGTGGAGAGGGCTGGACACATGTGGATCTGTTGGGTATGGTTTATAGCCTCCCCCTGATGACACAGTGAGCAGGGAGACAGATCTAGAGGTCAGAGCCCCCTCCAGTCTGCTGTGAACTAAGAGCAGTGGTGCTTGGGTCATGCTGACAAGGAACCTAAAATTTCAAAAACAGCAGCAAGGGGACATTCAAGGATTGCAACAGGTTTTTGATTCTTTGGGGTATTTTTGTGTTCCACTGCTATTATTATTATTCCCTACTTTCTCTATATATTTTGCTGTGTGTGTGTATTTTGTTTTGTTTTAGTCCTTCTTCTTTTTCTTTCACATAAGTGTATATATGAGTGTGAAAATATCCTCATATTGTGAGTGTTAGCTTTTTTCCTGTTTGTTATTGGTTTGTTTGTCTATTTGTTGGTTTGTTTGTTTTTCTTTTTCTTCATTTTCTTTTCTTTCCCTTTCCCTTATGTTATGTTGTACCCAGAAAACATACATATGTTCTCCTTGCATGGGCATACTGTGAGGTGGTAGGAAGTGGGTCCAAGGGTGCCACACACCAGTCAGTGAACATTGTGATCTACAGGCAGCTTTTGAATCTTAGCACCCCACAATACACCTTATTCAAATCTCTAAGCTGCAAAAGGACAGCATAGCTCCCCACCTCCAACTTAGCTCCAAGATTGAAAAATCCCAAGATTTACCTAAGGAAGAATAGAAGTTGGAGCATAGAGAAATGAAAATGAGTCCCTCTCAGACCTAGCAAAGTAAGTTAGGAGAAAAGGTAAATCCATCACAAATGAAGAGAAATCAGTGAAAAACCACAAGTAACCCAAATAACCCTAGAAACCTTAGAACCCTAGAACCCTGTACTGAAGAATAAAGATATCAGAACTCAAACAATGAAGAGCACCACATCAACTGCTCTCAGATCACAAATGCAGAGATCAAGAAATGGTGGGAGAAAATGAATAAGAACCAAGAAAAGCAAGATGAAAACATGAAAGAATTAATTACAAAGGTGCTAGCCATAAAGAATACAGTCAATGAAATAAATAAACAAGCTGGGCTCGGTGGCTCAGCCTGTAATCCTGCGTCTTTGGGAGGCTGAGGTGAGTGGATTGCCTGAGCCTGCAGGTTCGAGACCCGCCTGGGCAACGAGACCTCATCTCTACAATAAATCAAAAAATTAGCCGGGCGTGGTAGCACACGCCTGTAATTCCGGCTACTTGGAAGGCTGAGGTGGAAGGATCACTGGAGCCCAGTAGGTCGAGGCTGCATTGGCTGGGAGTGGCCACTGCACTCCAGTATGGGTGACAGAGTAAGACTCCAACTCAAAAAAAAAAAAGAAATGAATAAATAAACAGACAGGCACAGAAAGCAGAATTAACTAAGGAGAAGAAAGAATCTCAGAGCTTGAAGATGAAAATATGAAACTAAACCAATCTGATAAAACATAGAAAGGAAGATTAAAAAGATGGAACAAAGCCTTCAAGTGATGTGCAATTATATTCAGATACTGAACTTATGCCTGTTTGGTACCCTGAAAGCAGAAAAGGAGACTGAGAACACCCATGGAAGAAGCATTCCATAATGTCATCTAAAAAAACTTCCTTCATCTCATCAGAGATGTGATGATCCAAACACAAGAGATTCAGAGAACCCCTGCAAGATATCAAATGAGAAGACCAACTCCAAGATACATAGTAATTCGCTTACACAAAGTAGGTATAAAAGAAAATATGCTAAAGACAGCAAGAGAGAAAGGTTGCTACCTAGCAGGGAAGACAAATTAGAATAGCAGCAGATTTATCTTCAGAAACACTATAGGCTAGAAGAAATAGAGTCCAATCTTCAAAGTTCTCAAATATAAATAATTTTAACCAAGAATTTCCTACCCAGCTGGGCTATGATAAGCTTCATCAGTGATAGAGAATTAATATCCTTCCCAGAAATTCAATCCCTAAGAGTTTATGCTTCCTCCAGATCAGCTCTACAAGACATATTTAAGAACATATTAGCACAGGAAAAAACAATGAAGGTGCACTTCTCAATGCAGGAAAATAGAGAATCAGCACAGCATGCACCATGACTGCAAATTGAAAACATACACATATATCAACCCCAAAATTAAAAGAAAATCAACCAACCAGCAAACAAACACCACCAACAAAAAACTATATAAGAGCTTCATAACAGGGATAAACTTTCCCGTTTCAATAATCAATCTGAAAGTGAATGAAATAGATGCACCACTGAAAAAACATAGGATGGTAAACTTGATTGAAAAAAAAAAAAAACCCAACCCAAAAATATGCTGACTCTTGAAAACACATCACACTACAAAGGACTCCCAAAGACTCAAAGTGAGAGGATGGAAAATAGACTTTCAGGTGAATGAAACACAAAAGAAGGCAAGAGTCATGATCTTAATGTTAGACAAAACAATCTTTAAGCTATCAAAAATTAAAATGTTATGAAATGACATTACATAAAAGGTTCAATCCATCAACAAGAAATATCCATCCTAAACATATTTGCACCCAACTTAGGAGCACAAGTTTATCAAGCAGCTACTAAGTAAACTAAAAAATATATTGACTCTCATATCATAGCTGGGAACTTATATTCCACCAACAACTCTAGATAGATAAGGTAAAAAATCAACAAGGAGATCTGGAATCTCAATTTTACACTTGACAAAATGTACTTAATGGATACATTGCAGAACGTTCCACCCTACAACCATGAAAAATACATTCTACTAATCACCACATGGAATGTATTCTAAGATCAACCAAATCTTCAGCCATAAACCAAGCATAAACAAATTTCATAAGATCAAAATACTGTCACACATCTTCTCAGATGACAGTGGAATAAACAAATATCACCACCAACAAGATTCCCAAAAATTCACAAAGACATGGAAACCAAACTGCATGATGTTGAACAACTCCTGGGTCAACACACAAATCAAAACAGAAATCAAAAGATTCCTGGAAACAGATGAAAACAGACACATCTTATCAAAGCCTTTGTGATACAATGATATCAGTACTAAGAGAGGAATGCATAACTCTACTCACATACATCTAGAAAATAGAAAGATCACAAGTTAAAATCCTGACAAATCACCTAAAGGAGATGGAAAGGCAAAACCACCAAAACTCTAAATTCAGCAGAAGAATCCAGATCACCAAAGTAAAAACCCAAATATGGGACATAGAAGACAAACATACCATAGAAAATATCAACAAACAAAAAACTGACTCTTTGAAAGGATAAACAAGATTAATAGACAAACCCCAGCCAGATTGATCAAGGAAAAGAGAGAAAAACCCCAAACAAAAACAGCCAGAAATGCAAAAGATATAATCACAACTGACTCCAAATAAATATAATAGATTATCAGGGCAATCCCCTCAGGTTCCCTCCTGCTCTGGGGGCTTTCTTGTCCTCTCAATGTATCTTACTTTCTTAAAAAAAAAAAAAAAAAAAGCCGGGCTCGGTGGCTCAGTCTGCAATCCCACACCTTTGGGAGGCTGAGGTGAGTGGATTGCCTGAGCCCGCGGGTTCAAGACCCTGCTGGGCAGCAAGACATCATCTCTACAATAAATCAAAAAATCAGCCAGGCATGGTAGCACATGCCTGTAATTCTGGCTACTTGGAAGGCTGAGGCAGAAGGATTGCCGGAGCCCAGCAAGTCGAGGCTGCAGTGGCTGGGAGTGGCTACTGCACTCCAGTCTGGGTGACAGAGTGAGACTCCAACTGAAAAAAAAAAAAGAAAATAAAGATTATTAGATTAATATGCACACTGAATGGAAACAAACTTGAAAACCTAAATGAAAGGTAGGAATTTCTGATATCATATAACTTCTCAAGATTGACACAAGAAGAAATTGAGATGCTAAACAGTCCAATAACAACCCAGGATGTTGACTCAGTCATAAGAAAATGATCTACCAAAAACAACAACAACAAAAACCCACCATCACCACAACAACAAAAAACCCTGGACCACAAGGCTTTCCAGTGGAATTCTACAAATCAAAAAAGAAGGAGCTGATACCAGTCTTATTGAAAGTATTCCAGGCAATAAAGAAATGTGGAACACTTCCCAAATCATTTTATGGAGCTAACATCATACTAATACCCAAACCAGCAAAAGATCCAACAAAGAATGACAACTATAGGCCAATATCCCTGATTAACATAGATGCAAAAATTCTCAACAAGAGTCTAGCAAAACGGATCCAATAACACATCTCAAAAATCAACCACCATGACCAAGTAGGCTTCATTCTTGGGATGCAGAGCTGGTTCAACATCACAAGATCATAATTATAATTCATGACATCAACAGATGTTGAAACATGAACCACAAGATCACATCATTAGATGCAGGAAAAACTTTTGACAAAATCCAGCATTCCTTCTTGATAAAAATTTTGAACACCTAGGCATAGAGGAAACGTATCTCAAAATAGTAAGAATCATCTACAATAAACCCACAGGCAAAATATTGCTAAATGGATAGAAATTGGAAGTGTTTTCCCTGAAATCCTGAACAAGACAAAGCTGCTCACTATCACCCATCATGTTCAACATAGTATTGAAAGTCCTAGCTACAGTAATCAGACAAGAGAAGGAAATCAGGTATATCCAAATAGAAAAAAAAAAATAAAAAGCAAGTTAAGTTATCCCTCTTTGCTGATAATATGATCCTATACCTTAAAAATCCAAGAGAATCTGTCAAAAACCTTCTTGCACTGATAAAGGACTTTGGCAAAGTGTCAAGGTACAAAATAAATGTGTAAGATGGCCATCCTTCCAAAGGCAATCCACAGATTCAATGCCATACCTATTATATTACCAACATCATTCTTCTCAGACCTGGAATCGACAATACAAAAATTGAAATGGAAACATAAATATCCGGACCATCTGGAGTTATCGGGGTACCTGAAAGAGGGAGTGGAGACTAAAAGGAATACAAGACTCCTTTAGCTGCAAAGGGAGGGCACCGGGGCTTGTCCCCGAGTGACCCCGTTTCTCTTTATTCCAAAGTTTATATACAATCACAATACAATCAGGCATTCAAACTTCCCCAATCTTCAACATTAAACTCCCCTTCTATCAAGAAGTGTCTGTACCCAGACTCAGACCGTTCTGCTAACATTTCATATTAGTTTTGTCCTTGACCAGCGCTTTCTGTACTTTGAAAGACACATACTATTCTTATCTGGACTCTGCTTTTCTAGGTAGACAGTTTCATGCTTTAACTATTTAGTCCCCGACATTTCCCCCTTCTTTATTTATTTTTGTGGCATAAGGTTATCTTG
>NW_007260058.1:52152-52867 GCF_000164805.1 Carlito syrichta | reverse complement strand
TTGCACCGTTATTATAGAGGTCCAGATAGATCTTATAATGCATGGTCAAGACAAAACAATCACAGGCCCAACAATGCTTTATTGCAATTATTGGGGTCAGCCATATCCATAATGCGTGAGTTGGAGATTCAATAAGGTTTTGAATTTTATCGAATATGTCTTTAGCCATATCCATAGGAAACACATATATATGTGTCTGAGTTAATGCCAATATTTCTTTGTGAAGTTTTTGTAGATCTAAGGATTCATTGCTACTCTCCCATAATCCTTCTAAATGGTGTTTTACTTTCTACCAGTCACTGGAATTGCCCTGGTAAGTTTTGTTAGTTACACAAATTCATTGATACCCTGCATGACATTTGATTCTGCTATGGGTGTACACAGTGTCTACATGGTCCCCCAAATTGGTGACAGCTTCATACAATAATTGTAACTTTTGTTCCATTTTTAAATCTATCTTTTCCTGAGTTCCCATCATCTGGGAAATGTTACTAGTAAGGTTGTTAACGAAATTAGCAGATTTTATGGATATTGTGAGGCTTGCAGCTGCAGCTGCTGTAGATGTAATCATGGTTATCAAAGTCAATATACCCAAAACCATTAACCCTACACCCCTTTTTGTACAGATAACATGTTTCTTAAATGTTGTAATACACTGTACCCTTTGTCTTCATACCAAGGGATAGTAATATTCACAGGTAAAAACACAAAAGGG
>NW_007260058.1:51145-52102 GCF_000164805.1 Carlito syrichta | reverse complement strand
TAATGCTAGTAGGAATAGGCTGTTTAATTCCTTGATTGTCGTGTCCCAATCCTTGAGAAGGGAATAGTCCCTGATCCATTAATTGAGAAGTAACATGAGGATTAGAACTATGTAAATAAACTCCCATTTGTTTCATTACATCACGCTCCCATAAATTAGTGGGTAAACTGGGGACCACATATGGTTGGGCTATACCTGTGCTTCATACTGTCCTTCCCCCACAAGCATATCAAAGGACCGCTGAATATTCTGTTGCACATTAATTGCAGCAGTCCACTTACTTCTCTCATAATAATCAGCCTTCCAGAGTAAGTAGTCTCCCCCTGACCAGCAAGCCCTGGCCAACATTTTCCAATCATTGGGAGACATAGGATGTTGACTAGCTGTTTCAAGTACCGTCGTTGTGAACAGAGCTGTTGGACCATACTGTGAGCAGGCGGTTTTCAATTCCTTTACAATTTTAAATTCCACCTGTGCACCCTGACTATATCACCTTGTGCATCTCTTTCTTCAAACACTGGGAACATGTTCTCAAATCCTGTAGTATCGTGCCCTTGCTGTGCTGCCTGTACTATGACTTCTGAAAGGTTTTTAATAATGGGAGCCGGTGGCTGAGGTGAATCAAGTCCTGCAATAACACTAGGCGGAGGTGGAGGCCACATCTTGGGAGGAGCCGTTGGCTGAATAGGCGCTATCGTCCCGGGCGGAAAGCCGCCTTCTGACTTTTTATATACTTGCAATAAGTCCCTCACTTGAGTTGTCAAATCTCTCATCTGCTCAGTGATTTCAGTAAGGCCATTATCGGGTTTTGAAATTACTGGGAAGGTTAAAGAGGGATATTTTTCCTCATGATATTTTAAAGCCTCTTCCTCCAGATCTTCCTCATCAGACTGAGGCAGGGAGGTATTAGATGCCTCAGTGACAACTGGGTTATCCTCGGGTTTATGACTGGGTTGA
>NW_007260058.1:47774-51095 GCF_000164805.1 Carlito syrichta | reverse complement strand
AGGGTCATCAATATGGTAATGTCGCACTGACGCACCAAACGCACAGGAAGCCAACGTGCCCCATCATCATCCTGCGAGAAAACACAAACATGTCCTCGTCCCCATATTAATACGGGGTCGGGACCCTTCCATAGACCAGTAAGTGGATCTTTCCATTTTACCTGAGCATAAAAACTGCTAGTTGTGGGGTGCCATAGGCGATCAGCCACTGTGGCCCCGTGTGCATCAGCATTCAAAAAATTTAAAGTAAATAATGCATGGTTTAATATATTTTGTGGAGTGAAGGGGTACAATTCCCCCTTCTTTATTTTTTGAATTTGCAGCTTCAATGTGCCATGAGCTCTTTCCACAATACCTTGCCCCTGAGGGTTGTAGGGGATCCCAGTTAAATGTGTAATGCGTAGCTGCATACAAAACTGCCGAAAATGCACACTAGTGTAAGCTGTGGCATTATCGGTTTTAATAGTATGAGGAAGTCCTAAAACAGCAAAGCAGCGAAGACAATGGGCGATAACAGAAGAAGTGTTCTCTTTGGCAGCTGCAGTTGCCATAATAAACCCAGAAAACGTATCAACAATAGAGTGGATAAATTTTAATTTTCCAAACGAGGGCACGTGGGTGACATCCATTTGCCATATCTGTCCTGGGACAAGGCCCCTAGGGTTCACCCCAAGGTGAGTTACAGGCAAATGTTGTAAACAAGATGGGCAATTCTTAACTATAAGGCGAGCTACTTCTCTTGAAATGCGGAATGCTTTACGCAATCCAGCACTGTTCTGATGATGGATGGCATGGGAAGCCTGAGCAGCCTCTAAAAGAGCTGGATAAATTTGAGATAAATTGTTATCTGCCATGGCATTACCCATGCTAAGGGGACCAGGCAAAAGTGAATGAGCTCGTATATGAGAGATGTAATATGGAACAATTCTATGGCATATTTCAGTTTGCAGTTTCAAAAACAATTGCTGTATTACAGAATTTGATGTAGAAATAGCACCGGTTGTTTCCAAAATTGGAACAGCATGAGCTATGTATTTACTGTCTGTATATAAATTAAAAGGAATATCATTATAATCATGAAATACTTGTAAAACTGCTCAAAGTTCTACGACCTGAGCCGAAGCAGGTGGGGAATCATAAACAGTAGGAAGCTCACTTTCTACCACTGCATATTTTCCTGATGGAGAACCGTCAGTAAAGAAAACTCTGGCCCCTCGAATAGGATGGGGCCGTACAATAACAGGTAAAACAAAAGAATGCAACTTAAAGAATTGTAATAACTTATTTTGAGGGTAATGATGCATAAGCTGTCCGGTATAACCAGCTAAAGCTATTGCCCAGGGCATAGAATTTTGCATAAGCATATCCACTTGCTGTGCCGTAAGAGGCAAGCAGATAGATGTAGGCTCCTTTCCAAATAATTGGCGGCTTTTTATACGAGAAGTGTGTACTATTTGAACCAGAGCCTCATCATATTGCAATAAAACCTTATGGGGATTTATGGAAGTATGTATCCAATATAAGGGACCATCCTGCCATAAGACGGCGGTAGGGGTGATGGCTGTAGGAAATATATATGCAACCCATGGATGTTCATAATTTATAAATTTGCGCTGTTGACTATGAATGGTTGTTTCTACTTTGTACAATGCCTGTCTAGCTTGAGGAGTAATCACCTGGGGAGAGGAAGGATCGCTTTCCCCTTTCAAAATGTCAAATAGTGGTTTTAATTCACCTGTAGTAATGTTAAGGGAGGGACGGAGCCAATTTATATCTCCCAACATTTTTTGAAAATCATTCAAGGTTTTCAGTTTGTCTGTCCTGATTTGAATTTTTTGTGGCTTAATCTCTCGATTTAGTAAGTAGTGTCCCAAATAAGTATAAGGCGCACAAGTTTGCACCTTTTCTGGAGCAATGAACAAACCTGTGCTTTCTAAAGCTTTCTCCAAGTCTCGATAAGCTTATAAAAGCTGTACTTGATCAGGTGATGCTAAAAGAATGTCATTCATATACTGAAAAATATAAATTTGTGGATATGATTGCCTTATAGGCCATAATATATGTGAAACAAATTTTTGGCACAAAGTTGGGCTATTTGCCATGCCTTGAGGAAGAACCTTCCATTGGTAACGTTGCATGGGCTCAGTTAAATTTATAGATGGTACGCTAAAAGTGAATCTTTTAGAGTCTCCTGGATATAAGGGAATAGAATAAAAACAATCTTTCAAATCCATGACAATAACATGAGAAGAATCAGGTATGGCACAAGGGTCAGGAAGCCCTGGTTGTAAGGCTCCCATAGTCTCCATGGTTTTGTTTACCTCTCTGAGATCTTGTAAAAGTCTCCATTTTCCTGACTTTTTCTTTATGACAAATATAGGAGAATTCCATGGTGAAGTAGAAGGCTCAATATGACCTGCCTCGAGCTGTTCCTGCACTAACAACTGGGCAGCCTTAATTTTTTCAGAAGTTAAGGGCCATTGATCCACCCATACAGGTTTTGAAGATAGCCAAACAATTGGATCTGCATGGCGTGCAGAAGGATCAAGGGCCCGTGCTAAAAATACCCTAAACCCGTTTTATCTTTTTTAATGCTAGTAGGAATAGGCTGTTTAATTCCTTGATTGTCGTGTCCCAATCCTTGAGAAGGGAATAGTCCCTGATCCATTAATTGAGTACATTTTCACTAAACTTTGTAAGCTCAGACCGAGGATCTAGACAATCCCTAACCGAATTCCATAAGCTAAATATTTCTACCGGAACTTTTGAAGGCCCATGAGTAGTATAATAAGCCTGTAATTTTTCCCCAACCTTCTGCCAAGTTTCACTATTCACGGTTCCCTCTTCAGGGAACCAAGGACACACTTCAGTTATAAAAGCTAAAAATTTACCAAGTTGAGGTTTCCCTACTTTAGTGCCGTGCGTCCGCAGCATGTGTTGCAACATTTCCACAAATATCTCTTTACTGTTGCTTTGTCCCATTTTTACTCCCTAAGGATTATTGAATACACCGTCTTACCTTATTTTATAATCCGGCCGGATTCTTCTTCACATCGACGGTGGTCTCTCACTGCATCCCTCGTTTTCAGGTCCCTTGTTCGGGCACCACCTCTCTGGACCATCCGGAGTTAACGGGGTACCTGAAAGAGGGAGTGGAGACTAAAATGAATACATGACTCCTTTAGCTGCAAAGGGAGGGCACCGGGGCTAGTCCCTGAGTGACCCCGTTTCTCTTTATTCCAAAGTTTATATACAAGCACATTACATCAGGCATTCAGACTTCCCCAATCTTCAACATTAAACT
Organism: Carlito syrichta; assembly: GCF_000164805.1. NCBI lineage: Eukaryota > Metazoa > Chordata > Mammalia > Primates > Tarsiidae > Carlito > Carlito syrichta. Next base: position 47,791 of record NW_007260058.1, on the reverse strand, counting down.
TCCCCTCTATCAAGAAG
>NW_007260058.1:0-47754 GCF_000164805.1 Carlito syrichta | reverse complement strand
AAGTAGTGTCCCAAATAAGTATAAGGCGCACGAGTTTGCACCTTTTCTGGAGCAATGAACAAACCTGTGCTTTCTAAAGCTTTCTCCAAGTCTCGATAAGCTTGTAAAAGCTGTACTTGATCAGGTGATGCTAAAAGAATGTCATCCATATAATGAATAATATAAATTTGTGGATATGATTGCCTTATAGGCCATAATATATGTGAAACAAATTTTTGGCACAAAGTTGGGCTATTTGCCATGCCTTGAGGAAGAACCTTCCATTGGTAACGTTGCATGGGCTCAGTTAAATTTATAGATGGTACGCTAAAAGCGAATCTTTTAGAGTCTCCTGGATATAAGGGAATAGAATAAAAACAATCTTTCAAATCCATGACAATAACATGAGAAGAATCAGGTATGGCACAAGGGTCAGGAAGCCCTGGTTGTAAGGCTCCCATAGTCTCCATGGTTTTGTTTACCTCTCTGAGATCTTGTAAAAGTCTCCATTTTCCTGACTTTTTCTTTATGACAAATATAGGAGAATTCCATGGTGAAGTAGAAGGCTCAATATGACCTGCCTTGAGCTGTTCCTGCACTAACAACTGGGTCGCCTTAATTTTTTCAGAAGTTAAGGGCCATTGATCCACCCATACAGGTTTTGAAGATAATCAAATAATTGTATCTGCATGGCGTGCAGAAGGATCAAGGGCCCGTGCTAAAAATACCCTAAACCTGTTTTATCATTTTTAATGCTAGTAGGAATAGGCTGTTTAATTCCTTGATTGTTGTGTCCCAATCCTTGAGAAGGGAATAGTCCCTGATCCATTAATTGAGAAGTAACATGAGGATTAGAACTATGTAAATAAACTCCCACTTGTTTCATTACATCACGCCCCCATAAATTAGTGGGTAAACTGGGGACCACATATGGTTGGACTATACTTGTGCTTCATACTGTCCTTCCCCCACAAGCATATCAAAGGACCGCTGAATATTCTGTTGCACATTAATTGCAGCAGTCCACTTGCTTCTCTCATAATAATCAGCCTTCCAGAGTAAGTAGTCTCCCCCTGACCAGCAAGCCCTGGCCAACATTTTTCAATCAGTGGGAGACATAGGATGTTGGCTAGCTGTTTCAAGTACCATCATTGCGAATGGAGCTGTTGGACCATACAGTGAGCAGGCGGTTTTCAATTCCTTTACAATTTTAAATTCCACCGGCCTGTGCACCCTGACTATGTCACCTTGTGCATCTCTTTCTTCAAACACTGGGAACATGTTCTCAAATCCTGTAGTATCATGCCCTTGCTGTGCTGCCTGTACTGTGACTTCTGAAAGGTTTTTAATAATGGGAGCCGGTGGCTGAGGTGAATCAAGCTCTGCAATAACACTAGGCGGAGGTGGAGGCCACATCTCGGGAGGAGTCGTTGGCTGAATAGGCGCTATTGTCCCGGGCAGAAAGCCGCCTTCTGACTTTTTACATACTTGCAATAAGTCCCTCACTTGAGTTGTCAAATCTCACATCTGCTCAGTGATATCAGTAAGGCCATTATCGGGTTTTGAGATTACTGGGAAGGTTAAAGAGGGATATTTTTCCTCATGATATTTTAAAGCCTCTTCCTCCAGATTTTCCTCATCAGACTGAGGCAGGGAGGTATTAGATGCCTCAGCGACAACTGGGTTATCCTTGGGTTTATGACTGGGTTGAGAAGATTTTACATTTTCACTAAACTTTGTAAGCTCAGACCAAGGATCAAGACAATCCCTAACTGAATTCCATAAGCTAAATATTTCTACCAGGACTTTTGAAGGCCCATGAGTAGTATAATAAGCCTGTAATTTTTCCCCAACCTTCTGCCAAGTTTCACTATTCACGGTTCCCTCTTCAGGGAACCAAGGACACACTTCAGTTATAAAAGCTAAAAATTTACCAAGTTGAGGTTTCCCTACTTTAGTGCCGTGCGTCCGCAGCATGTGTTGCAACATTTCCACAAATATCTCTTTACTGTTGCTTTGTCCCATTTTTACTCCCTAAGGATTATTGAATATACCATCTTACCTTATTTTATAATCCAGCCAGATTCTTCTTCACATCGATGGTGGTCTCTCACTGCATCCCTCGTTTTCAGGTCCCTGTTCGGGCGCCACCTGTCCGGACCATCCAGAGTTAACGGGGTACCTGAAAGAGGTAGTGGAGACTAAAAGGAATACAAGACTCCTTTAGCTGCAAAGGGAGGGCACCGGGGCTAGTCCCCGAGTGACCCCGTTTCTCTTTATTCCAAAGTTTATATACAAGCACATTACAATCAGGCATTCAGACTTCCCCAATCTCCAACATTAAACTTCCCCTCTATCAAGAAGTGTCTGTACCCAGACTCAGACTATTTTGTCAACATTTCATATTAGTTTTGTCCTTGACCAGCACTTTCTGTGCTTTGAAAGACACATACTATTCTTATCTGGACTCTGCTTTTCTAGGTAGATAGTTTCATGCTTTAACTATTTAGTCCCTGACAGTGGGGTCATATGGAAGGTCGATTTTTAGAACTTTCAGGAATCACCACACTGTTTTCCACAAGCTTCTGCAAAGCCAAAGAAACCATCAAGAGAGCAGGGAGACAGCCTGCAGACTGGGAAAAAATATTGGCCAATTCCATGTCTGACAAAGGCCTAACATCTAGGATCTACAAGGAACTCAAATGTGCTGAAAAGAAAAAAAGCAGACAGCCCCATTACAAAGTGGGCAAAAGATATGAATAGACAATTCTCAAAAGAAGACATACAAGCAGCCAACAGATACATGAAAAAATGTTCAGCCTCACAAGTCATCAAGGAGATGCAAATTAAAACTACACTGGCCAGTCAGAATGGTCATCATCAATTACTCAAAAAATAACAGATGCTGGAGAGGATATGACGAAAAGGGAACACTCCTACACTGTTGGTGGGAGTGCAAACTAGTAAAACTATTCATTCTTAATCATGAAAAAAGCAACTTCCTTCCTTCATGTTTTTCCCAGTGTCAGTTCTATCCATATTATGTCATCTGTTCTTTTTATGTGCTTGACTAATTTATGCTAAAGTTCTGGGTGAACTTGATTGGGTTTATCCTGCCTGACATGGCTGGGAATGACAGTTAGCTAGACTACAGCTTTGTTTTTGTTTCAGAAGTATGGAAATGGATTTAAGTTTAATAGAAGATACAGTGAAAAAAGAGATGAAGGGGCTTGGGATTCAGTCTTTCAGGGTGACATTGGAAAGAAAGAATTTCTACTTTTTTATTATTTGTATTTTAAAGATGTGGGGTACAATTCAGGGTTAGGCACATAAGTGGCTATTGTGCAGGTAAAGTTTGGGTACACTTATTGATGTTATGTGCCCCCCTCCCTCCGCTGGTGGTGTCCCACTACTGCCAATCCCTTTCTTATAGTATTATGATAAATGCTCAGAGTCCACTTATGAGTGAGTACATATAGTACTCAGGTCTTTGTTTCTGTGATAGATCACTGAGTATTGTAGATTCTAAATCTATCCAAGTTGCTGCAAAGTTCATAATTTTGTTTTTCTTTATGGCTGCTACTGTGCTCCATGATTGACTGTTCACAACTGTCTTAGCAAGAGTGAAAACTTTAGGTGTCTATTTTACAAATTACTGAATACATGCAGCAATTTATGTTGCCCCTTATCAATCTCCATTCATATTACTCTTCCAGCTGGTTCTCTACCTAGTCATTTAAGTACCTTTCTAAAATGAAACTTTGATTATATCACTCCACTATTTAACACCTTCTTGTGCCCTCTGATTGCCTAAATTTAAAGGGCAAAGTTTCATAGCTTGATAAGTTAGGAACTCATATTGTGACACTTGCAACTTCTCGAGCACTACATTTTGCTAATTTCCCCTCTTTTCTTATCACATTATAACTTTAATTATGATTCTAAGAAGGTCCCATATAATTTTATACTTTTATTCCTCTGTATGTCTATTTTCTCTACCTGAAATTTCCCGTTTCTCCTCTGCTACTCATTCACCAGAGAAAGTCAATCAATTCATCAAAATCATGGCATAGCCTCATTTTCTCAAAGATCTTCTCTGAATCCCCAACTTATCCTTCCTCTACATCTTGCACTTATTTTTATTATCACCTTTCTCATATTGCCATATTGTCAGTTATGCAGGCATTTGTCATTCTCATTATGCTTAGTTACGTAAGGATAGATGTCATCTCAGTGTGGTTTTTTTTTTTTTTTTTGAGTTGGAGTCTCACTCTGTCACCCAGACTGGAGTGCAGTGGCCGCTCCCGGCCACCACAGCCTCGACCTGCTGGGCTCCGGCGATCCTTCCGCCTCAGCCTTCCAAGTAGCTGGAACTACAGGTGCACGCGACCACACTGGCTAATTTTTGATTTATTGTGGAGACGAGGTCTCGCCAAGTTGCCCAGGCGAGTCTGGAGCCCATAGGCTCAGGCAATTCATTCACCTCAGCCTCCCAAAGTGCGGGATTACAGGCTGAGCCACCGAGCCTGGCTTCAGTGTGGTTTTGATTTGCATGCATTTGATGATTCATGAGACTGAGCCTTTTTTCATGTATCTCTTAGTTGCTCATAGCAAAATCATGGAAACAACCGTGTTGCCCATTGAAAGCGATTAAAAATAAAAAATATAGTACATATACACAATGGAATATTACACAGCCATAATGAAGAATAAAATCATGGACTTTGCAGCAACTTGGATGGATTTAAAGTCCATCATACTCAGCGATTTATCACAGAAACAAAGAACTCAGTACCATATATTCTCACTTATAAATGGACCCTGAACATTTATGATAATACCATAAGAAAGGTGTTGGAAGTAGCAGGACACTGCCAGGGGAAGGGGGCATAAAACATCAATAAGCATACCTGATCCTAAGCCAGGCAAGGTGAGGACCAATGGGAGGCCCAAACTTCACCTGTACATTGACCACTTATGTACCTAATTCTGAATTGTACCCCATGTCTTTAAAATACAATAATAATAAAAAAAAGATAGATGTCATGTTTATTCTATTTCCAGTTGCCTCATAAAGTACTGAGCTATAGTAGTTAATAACTATTTGTAGCTTAGCAATAAATTTATATGAATTTATATATTCTTTCTGTTATTTTGTTTCTTTTTTTTTTTTTTGAGTTGGAGTCTCATTCTGTCGCTCAGACTGGAGTGCGGTGGCTGGGCAGCCTTGACCTGCTGGGCTCCAGTGATCCTTCCACCTCAGCCTTCCGAGTAGCCGGAATTACAGGCACGCGCTACCACGCCCAGCTGATTTTTTTGATTTATTATAGAGATGATGTCTTGCCAAGTTGCCCAGGAGGGTCTCAAACCCGCGGGCTCAGGCAATCCACTCACCTCAGCCTTCCAAAGAGCGGGATTACAGGCCGAGCCGCCGAGCCTGGCTGTTTCTTTATTTCTATGGAACTGTTTTTTCCCCCAAGGAAGCTTAACATGCTTTATATGCTTCATTCCTATAAGTTACTTGCATTCCCTAGGACCCTAAATTGGACCTTAATATACTCCTCCTCATGGGTAATTTAACTAACTATTAGAGCTCTGACTTAACAAGTTAAGTGAACTTGGAGTGAAATCTAATTAGATCGATGAGCTAATTGTCTTTTCTTCAAGAAATATTCACATCTTTCAGTCATTAGTTCTTATTTGTCAAGACAAGAGATTTAAGTTAACGAAGAAAAAGACAATGGTCAATATACTTCTTTATGTTTTCTATTACTGCTTTGGTAACTTAGGAGGTGTTTTTAAATGTACAATCACATTCATTCTCAAAAATACCATGTGAATAAGGTAGGGCAAAATTTACTTGTTGAACTTTCTAATTATGAAAAAGGTTGTGACCTGGCAGCTAGTTGAGATCTGGGGAAGGTTGGTTGGTCAGTTAGATACACAGTAGCGTTTGTTGTTTGAGAGAATTCTTTGTATTTTGGACTTTGGGCTCAGAATACTGATGTTCCCATAAATGAAGAAGAGGATCAAAGTCCCACAGGCAGTCTCACATTTATCAGTCTTTCAGAATGGGATGATTGAATCCAGAAAGAATTTTAAAATTTTAAATGAAAAATAAAGACTTACCAGAATAAGGTGTGCATATCCACTAGCCAGTATACTATCTTTGGGTAGACAAAAATACATAAGTTTCAAAATTATAATCAGAAGGTAGCTTTAAGAGTATTTTTAGATCAAGACAGGCAGAGTGTAAATGTCTGTTTCACCCACTTCTTTACAGGACAAGAGAGGTGTAATTCCTGAAAACTGACCAACAAAGTCACTCCAATGTTGATTTCTTCTATGTTGATACATTAAAAAAAATTTTTAAAGCTATTTTTAAAAATTGACACTCTGTATTAAGCAGGGACTAGCCAGGATAAATGAGAACTATTTCTATGTATTTTAGTAGAAGGGAACTTCAAACAGGAACTTGATTACATAGATTGTTACAGAATGGAGAATCCAAATATGATACTGAAATATCACAGGGATTAGAACGAGCAGAAAGCAGCTACCACTGCTATGGCTGACAACACTCTTGTTTCTGGAACCTAGGAACACAGGTCTTCCTGTGAGAACCAGAAGCTGCACTGGAGTTTGGCTAATGGGAGCTGTCACAGAGGGGAAACTGCCTATTAAGGAGCCATAAAAGAGATATCATCAATGTAGAAAGATATTACAGGAGGCAAAGAGAGTGAAGGAAATTCATTGCCCTTTCCCTTCCTCTCACCTGATAGTTCTCCAGTGCTTCTCAATAGCTGGAACTTCTTGGGAGTCAAACAGCAAAGATGAATCTGAGGACAAACTAGCATTGACTATAAGGTCTTATTTCTATAGACATGTTCAAACATTACATTTCATTAGCAGACAACCTGTGTAGTTGACTCTAGGATTCTGAATTATTTGCAAGTTTGAGCAGATTAATAGACCAATCACATTTTAAGACCTCTATCTAATAAAATGGAAAGACAATATACATAAGACTATGGATTTTTTTCTTTCCTAAGAATGCTTCCATGCCTGGATGAAATACTTCCTCTTTTTCTTTTTTGTTACTGTTGTTGTTGTTGCGTCTGTGCATAAGTTTAGATCGATCCAAGAAAGGGTTGGGCTTCTAGAATTGACATCCTGTTCATGATAACAGATTCCGGCATCTTTATTCAAGTTCTGATAAGGGATCAGAGGAATAATAATGGAAAAGCATTTTTTTCATACCATGGAAAATATACTATTATAATCATGATTTTCTAATATATTTTAGTGGTAAGCCAAAAGGATAGCCCATTTATACCTTATTTTGAATAATTGTTCTGACATCTTAGTGTTATACTTTATGGAATGAAGGTTAGAATTTTTTAGATTAGAACTGTCCATACTATTCTGAATGTAAGTAATTCTTTTGTTTGTAGGAGCATAGTAAAAAGACTTTGAAGATTGTGTACTGGTTGTGGATAGGGAAAAGAGAAGGAACACAGAGATTAAAACAGTAAAATGTGAGGTCCACAGATTGCCTTTTGTTTTTTTATAGCCTGTCTATGAGAGAAAGAGCTTTCGCCAAAGTGTAAAGGTGCTCGGTCACTAAGCACACCATTTAGTTTGGCTGACATTTTGTATGTAGCAAAACTTCCTCTTTGAAGGAAGCAGCATAAGACTTTCAGTTCAGTGAAAGCTCTTAGGTAATTTCCCTTGAACAAATGGGAGAGAGCCAAGAAAAAGCATGTATTTTTGGAGCCAAGGGAAAGAATATCTCTTCTACTTTTAGTAAGCTCTACTTCCAGTAAGCTCTAATGGCTTTATTAATTTTATGTTATTTTAAAGATGTGGGGTACAATTCAAGATTAGGCATACAAGTGGTCATTGTACAGGTAAAGTTTGGGACTCCCTTTGGTCCCCACTTTGCCTGGTTTGAGTTCAGGTACCCTTATTGATGTTGTCTCCCCTCCACACCCTGGCAGTATCCTGCTACTGCCAATCCCTCTCTTATAGTATTATGGTAAATGTTCAGGGTCTGCTTATGGTACATGTGGTACTCTGTTCTTTCTTTCTGTGATAATTCACTCACTGAGTATGATAGACTCTAAATCTATCCAAACTGCTGTGAAATCTATATGTGTCCTTCTTTACAGCTACATAATATTCCATTGTGTATAGGTACCACATTTTTTTTTTTTTTTTTTTTTGAGTTGGAGTCTCACTCTGTTGCCCAGACTGGAGTACAGTGGCCGCTCCCGGCCACTGCAGCCTCGACCTGCTGGGCTCCGGCGATCCTTCCACATCAGCCTTCCGAGTAGCCGGAATTACAGGCATGCACTACCACGCCCAGCTAATTTTCGATTTATTGTAGAGATGAGGTCTCACTTTTTTTTATCCAGTCCAGTTTCAATGGGCAGCATGGTTGGTCCAATATTTTTGATATTGTGAATAGTACTGCAATAAACATGCATGTGCAGGTGTCTTTTTTGTAGAATGACTCGAATTTCTCCGAGTATATTCCTAGTAGGAGAATTCCTGGGTCATATGGAGGGTCATTGTCTAGTTCTTTTAGAAATTGCCACACTGTTTTCCAAAGAGGTTGCACTAGTTTGGAATCCCACCAGCAGTGTAGAAGTATTCCTTTTTCTCCACATCCTCAGCAGCATCTGCTGTTTGTTTTATTAATCATGGCAACTCTTACTGGGGTTAGAAGGTATATCAATGTGATTTTGATTTGCATTTCTCTGGTGATTAGTGAGGTCATTGGCTGCCTGTATATCTTCTTTTGGAAAGTGTCTATTCACGTCTTTTGCACACTTTTTTCCCTTTTGGCACATTTGAGTTCCTTGTAGATCCTGGATGCTAAGCTTTTGTCAGATATACAGTTGGCAAATAATTTTTCCTGTTCTGTGGGCTGTATATCTGCTCTCTTGATGGTTTCTTTTGCTTTGTAGAAGCTTTTCAGTTTGATGAGGTCCCACTTGTCTATCTTATCTCTTATGGTATGGGCACTTGGGGTTTTGATCAGGAATTAGTTGCCAGTTTCAATTTCCATAAGAAATTCTCCTGCATTTTCTAAGGTTCTTATAGTTTGAGGTTTTACATTTAGGTCTTAGACCATTTAGAGTTGATTTTTTGTGTGTGGTAGTAGGTAGGGGTCCTGTTTCAATCTTCTGCATGTGATCAGTCAGTTTTCCCAGCACCATTTACTGAGTAGGTTCTCTTCTCCCCAGTGGTTGATGGTGGAGGCTTTGTCAAAGATGAGCTGGTTCAGAAATTGAGATTTTGCTTCCAGAATCTCTATCCTGTTTCATTGGTCTATATGACTATATGTGTACCAAGTATGCTGTTTTGATTATTGTAGCTTTATAATACAGTTAAAGTCTGGGAGTATAGTATCTTCTGCTTTGTTTTTGTTGCTGAGGATTTTTTTTAGCTATTCGTGGTTGTTTATGTTTCCATATGAATTCCTGTATTGTAGTTTCCAGGCCTGAGAAGAATGATATTGATAATTTAATGGGTATTGCATTAATTCTGCTAATTGCCTTGGGTGGAATGGACACCTTAACAGTGTTGATTCTTCCTATCCATGAGTATGAAATATTTTTCCATTTGTTCGTGTCATCTTTGATTTCTTTGAGCAGTGTTTTGTAGTTTTCATTGTAAAGGTCTTTTACTTCTCTGGTTAGAAAGATGTCAAGGTATTTTATTTTTTTGTGGCTATTGTGAATGGCATTATGCTTCTTATTTGGATTTCTGTTTGTTTATTGCTGATGTATATGAATGTGACTGTTTTTTGCACATTTATTTTATACTCCAAGGCTTTGCCAAAGTCCTTTATCAGTGAAAGCAGGTTTTGACAACTTATCTTGGGTTTTCAAGGTATAGGATCATATTGTCAACAAAGAGGGATAAATTAACTTCCTCTTTTCCTGTTTGGATACCCATGATTTCCTTCTTGTCTAATTGTTCTAGCCTGGACTTCAAACACAATGTTGAGCAAGAGGGGTAAGAGTGGGCAGCCTTGTCTTGTTCCGATTTTCAGAGGAAATGTTTTCAGTTTCTGTCTGTTTAGCTATATGTTGGCTGTGGGTTTACTATAGATAGTGCTTACTATTTTGCAATATGTTCTGTCTATGCCTAGGTGTTTGAGGGTTTTTATCAAGAAGGGATGCTGGATTTTATCAAAAGTTTTTTCTGCATCTAATGATATAATCATGTAGTTCTTGTTTTTACATCTGTTAACATATTCCATTACATTTATGGTCTTGCAGATGTTGAACCAGCCCTGAATCCTGGGAATGAAGCCTACTTGATCATGGTGGATGTTTTTTGTGATGTATTGTTGGATCCAATTTGCTAGAATCTTTTTGAGAATTTTTGCACCTATGTTCATTAGGAATATTGACCTGTAGTTCTCTTTTTTTTTTGTGGGATCTTTACTTGGTTTGGGTATTAGTATGGTGTTAACTTTGCAAAATGATTTGGGGAGAATTCCATCTTTCTTCTGTAATACTCTCAATAGTATTAGTATAGCTCCTCCTTGTATGTTTTGTAGAATTCTACTGGAAATCCTTCTGCTCCATGGCTTTTTTTAAAGGTAATTTTCTTATGACAGAATTTCCTGGGTTGTTATTGGTCCTCTGATTTTTTCCTCATTTGTGACAGATCTCTTTCTTTTTTCTTTAGTTCCATTATTCAGTGGCAGTGAGAGGGGCTTTCACTTCTGATGTTTGCTGTCCTCTATTCTTTCCTGATCGGGGATCTGAATTTGTTCTATTTTGAAACAGGGCTGTAGATGGGAAGCTTTGCTGTCTCTTGTAGTTTTGAGAGACAAATAAGGTGGAGGATGAGGAGCTAGGATCCAGAAACTTCTTGCAAATTACAATGTTCACTGATTGTGTTATGGGTTCCCTGAGACCCACTCCCAACCACCACTCGATATGGTGATTCAATGGGTACATGTATGTACCCCCTGAGTCCAAGATACAGTAACAACAATGAGGAGAATAGAGAAAAAGTAGAATAAAGTAAGATGAACAAAATTTTTTTAAAAATAAAAAAATAAAACAATAACAACAAGAGCAGAAACCAAAGCAAAAAAAAAAAAAAAATTAAACACACACACACACACACACACACACACACACACACACACCCCAACACAAACTGGAATAACAGCAGAGCAAAACAGAACAAAAATACCAACAACAACAAAAATCAGGAAAACCAAACACACACACACACCTCAAAATGAAAGAAGAAGAAAACTTTAAAAAAAGGAATTCAAATCAAACCCTCACACATGTATTCACACACACATTAAACTAAAAAAGGAGAACAAAAAAGCAAAAACAAAAAAACACCAGAAAGATGAACACTCAATCCTTCACGTACACACATAAACAGAAAAAAATGAAAGAAGATAGAAAGAAAAAAGTGGGTGTAGTTTGATGTAGGTCAAACCCTCGCACACACATTCATGTGCAAAGGAAAAATATTAAAAAATTAAAAAACAAACAAATATTCTGCCCTCAGTGGGAGGTTCTGTAATTGTTCCTCTCAGCTACCCCTTTGCAGTCTCCTGCAGAGCTTTGGCCTCATTCACAATCTCCCCAGTGTCCAGCCCAGGGAAAGAGGAGAGGGTAGTGGAGGTGGGTGGGCTTCAGTCCTCCCCTCCCACTCTAGTATGGTCAGGGGATTCCAGTGGGGAGGTGCGAGATTGTGTTTTCTTCCCCTGGTACTGGCAACAGGGCAGGCGCTCCCGAGCCAGGCTTATCCTGGAGTGGATTCTTCCTATTGTGACTGACATCTGGGCTCTCCCTGGGTTCGTCCTTCTCAGTTGTGCCCCAGCCCTGTGGGTCTGATGTTCAGAAGATTGCTGGGGAGGAGAGGGTTGGTCAGTCCCGACTTACCACTGATCTCTTTGGAGGTGTTCCTCGTCCTTTTCTGGTGACATCTTTTGTTCCGTGGCTCAGTCAGAGTAGGGGATGGGGTGCCTGAGAGCACTTGTTCTGTCCATCTGGAGCATGTGCTTTCGGCTTATTCCCTCTGGCTCACAATCAACCCCTGAGTAGCTATTCCGCTGGTCACAGAGATTGGATCAGGTCTGTCTTTCCATGGTGAGCAAGCTGGAGCACTTTCCTGCCCAGTTTTCAAGATGGTTGCAGGGTACCTCTCTTCTCTTCTCCAGTAGGGCTCTGCTTCTGGACTCCCTTGCTGTCCTCCCTCTGTAGCTCTTTGACTAATGTGTGGTCAAGTGCTGCAGTGGTGAGGCAGAGCCTGAAGCCAGCATTCTCTTCGACCAGTCTCTCCCGGCAGCTTCTCCCTAGACAGGCTTTGTTGATTTTTAAAAAAATGGTGCTTGTATTCTGCACATCCAGGAAGCACTAGGGACCAAGCAGAGCAGCTGTGCCACTAGCCACTTCACCAGGAAAGCCCTGGCTATTTGCACCCAAGTTCTTACTCAGTGAGTGCACGTGCCCACTTACTCACTGACACATATGCAAAATTTTCCATACACTCACTCACTCACAGTGGGACTCAGTCCAACTGGCTCCATCGCCATCTTCTGAGAATCTGGCTTTGCTAATGTGGATTGTTAAAACTAATATCCCTAGCCTTCATTTATTGGCTCATATTCTGTTTTCTAGCTAGGGGACTTCCTTAACTCTTCCTCCATTTTCCTCTTAGTCTGAAATCCTCAATTCCTTTAATAACTCTCCTTAATGCTTGGTTTTCAGACCCTCCATCATCTTCACCATCATTAGAATGTACCACATTTTATCAAGGTTGAACTCATAACGATGAACTCACACCTCTTCCAGATGTAAACTAATCAGTGCAGAAAATATGAAAACTATTTTTTTTCTAGATATGGCATGTCTATACCACAGCCCATGGTTCCATATTTGTAAGCGATTAATATCTCAACTCTTAATGACATTAAATGTGCAGTTTATAAAATATTCATCTCAACATTTTTTTTTCACATGAACTGAACTTCATTTAGGTCTCCATCATCTGGGACATTTGTGAGTATTTATTCATTTATCCTTGTTTTTAAGTGTTACTAAAATTATGGCAATTATTGTTTGGAAAAGAAGTTCCTTTGTATTTCTAAAATAAGTTATTTAGCTTACTAAAATCTCAGCTTTCCTTTGTGTAAAATAGAAATTACAATAACCACATTATGGGGATGTTTTGATAATAAAATAATTTGTATTAATAGTAATTTCAGTTCACAAATTCTCATATGCAAAAATATTTACTATACTAAGTTTGATCCGAAATCTGAGTCACCATTCATTACACTGGAGAGAAATGTAACATTATCATTCTTAACATTAGTCATTCTTGAGGTTTATGGAACTCAAAGATGTGGGATTTTAATATGACTTTGGAGGATTCAGAGCTCAAATAAGGATGGTAGGACAGATGTGGCAGTAATAGTTTAGGTAATTCAAGAGGAGGAGAGATCAGGAGTAAAAGGTGTTAGGCAGGCAGGGACAGGTTTGATGACTAGAAACTATTCTAATGTGCTTGAAACATCACCTGTGCATCAGAATAAATAAGAGAGAAAAGTAAGATAGGAGTTAAATGACTTACAACTAGTTACACATTGCAGGGCCTGAAGTGCTAGAGTGAGGAGATAGGTTCTAGTTCCTCTTCAATAAATGTTTTGGGGCCATTAAATTCTTTTGTGGGAGAAAGTATGATTGTTTTTATATCTTAATGAAACATAAAGATAACTGGGACAAGTGTGTGTGGTCAGGCTTGGGAGGAAAGTGCCTGAAGATAGGAAGCCCCATGAGGACATATTACAGTGGCCCAGGCAAGTGATCTAAGAGGCCTAGACTATAGTGGTGACAGACAGAACATAAAGGTGGCAATCCAGAGGGAACATAACATTGGAATCTTTCCAGCATTAAAGTGCTCTGGAGGAAAAGACATACCTTCATCATTGGAATCTGCTCTTCCTTTCACTTCAGGAAATTGCTGACCAGATAGACTTAGGGCTATCCTGGAGAGTCAAACCCACGCATTTTCTACCTCCTACTTGTCCTAACCTCTAACCTGGGTCAGCATTTTTGTTTCTGAAATAGTGGATGCAGCTATTAGAAAAAAATTAACTCACAATCAGGGTGTTGCAGGCATAAGGAAAATCAGTTTAATTTAGACTAAAGATAAAGATGTATTTGGAACAAACATATTTCTTTTATGATCCTTTTCTGCCTTTGTAACTTAATAGTAAGTAGTTGGATAAGGTTAAATAAAAATAAATGACATATATGTTATAGTTGAAGGCCACTATATAATATGATTGATTTTTATTATGTTCTCAAGCAAACATATTTTGACTCTGAGATAAACATATTTTATCATTCTGAAAATATACATAAAAGAAGAACTTAAATTCTGCCCTGTGACTGCTGGTATTAAAATTGATAGAAGCCACAAAAATAGACATACAACATGGCATTAATTATTATTTATAGGCTTTAAAACTCATATCTAGAACTTCAAAAAGAATAAGACCTTCCATGTATAATTTGTCTTACAGCTTGCAAACTATGCCCTTGTATACTCTCCTTCTAGCCTCAGAAGAACTCTGAAAGGAAGGCACTTATTATTTGGTCAGATGGGGACTTTGAAGAGGTTAAATGAATTCCATAGCTATTTACTAAGCTGCTAAATAATGAAATAGAATCTGACATTGTGTCTTCCTAATCTCTGTGTCACATTTTGTGCATTATGCCATACCACCTATGTTATTATATTGGTCAGGATAGACTAAATTTCAGTGACTCAGAACAAATAAACTTTATTTATTTAGTTTGCTCATATTTGTCCAATGCCTGCTGGGTAGAGGCTCTGCTTTGTGTTTTTTCTTGATTTAGAATGCCAAACCAACAGAGGAGTCAGTCATCATGACAGAGGGAAAGAGAACATGACAAAATCCATACAGATTTTGAAAGCTTCTACTCTGAGTGACACCCAGTACTAGTGTCTCCTTGCCATTGGTCAAAGTAAATCATACAACTATATCTAGTTTCAGATGAACAAGAATGTATAATCCTTCTATATGTCCAGAAAAAGATGAAATACTTGCAAACTTCCTATATATTATCACAGTTCCTAAAAGTGAGAGTTGCAAAATTAATACAAATTTAGGAAAACAACATGTTTTTTATTTAGAAAAACAATGTTGAGCCAGACTCAGTGGCTCAGCCTGTAATCCTGCGCTTTGGGAGGCTGAGGTGAGTGGATTGCCTGAGCCCGCGAGTTTGAGACCCGCCTGGGCAACCTGGCGAGACCTCATCTCTACAATAAATCAAAAAAATTAGCTGGGCGTGGTAGAGCGTGCCTGTAGTTCCAGCTACTTGGAAGGCTGAGGTGGAAGGATCGCTGAAGCCCAGCAGGTCGAGGCTGTGGTGGCTAGGAGCGGCCACTGCACTCCAGTCTGGGTGACAGAGTGAGACTCCAACTCAAAAAAAAAAAAAAAGTTTACTTTTTATGCAAAGCTTATATGTAAAATGTGTTCTGTGTATAATTTTAATGAGCACAATTTTTTGGCAACTCACTATGGGCATTATCGAAGTGAAAACTATCTGAAGGAAAATCTGTGAGATGCTCTGTGTAAGTTTTAAAATACTACACACCTCATCTTACCTATCATCTTTATTCTTGGAGAGACACAGCATACATTAGCACTCTAAGCAAAATTGGAGACAAATATTTCTAAAGAAGAAAAGGGACTAAATAAATTATATTCCGTACAAGGGATATGATGTTATATAGTTATTAAAGAGTTTTTGAAGAGTTATCATTACATTAATAAACTCTTATGATTTAAGACCCAAGTCAATAAAACTTGACAAACTTTAAAAAGGACACGAAATCTGAAGTCCTAAATTCACTTGGACAATTCTTCTTTGTGTGTACATGTACAACAGCATCCACTAGAATCCTGAAGGCATAGTGCTCCTTGGGAAATGCTCCTTTGAATCTTTCTTTAATGTCTGCCTTTTCTCAATCTGTTAGCAAGTCCATTTAGAATTATACTTTCCTAAGTTTTAAGTGGCAAAGATTGTGAAAGCCTGCTGTAATAATTATGCTATTTATGTCTTATATGACTTAACCCTTCAGAACCTCGGATTCCTCATTTGTAAAATGGGTTTAATAGTTGCTGTGAAGATTAAAGAAACAACATATGTAAAATACCTGCCACCTGTTGTTTTGATATTCTTTCTGCTCTTCCTTTATCTTTTCTACTCACATATTGAAGACAATTAACAGATGAAAAATGTCGTCACTAGTTTTTTAAAATATGATACAAATGGTCTATATGTTTCTTAAAGATAGCCAGCAAAACAGTGATATATTATGCTGCTACACACTTTAATTTTGCTAACTTCTTGTAAGCAACATTAGGAGCAGAGAGAACTGAGACAACAGGGTATAGAAATCATGATTTCAGGCCCGTTAAACATGTGTCAAAAAGAGTGAAAGCTAGAAGACTTTTGTCAGCAAGGCTGACTGCCACTTTTCATAATGAAGGCACATTTCCTAAATGGACCTTTAGCAGTTCCCCAGAGCAGGCAATCAGAAACAACCTAATTTAACATCCCATTTAGGTTTGCTCCATGCTAGTCCATCTTTCTTGATAACAAGATGAGATAACTATTTGTCAGGATAAGGATTGCTTGTTAAATCTCATTTTTAAGTGGATTTACCTTTGGGGCATGTAAAATGAAGAAGAGGCTCTTTATGGTTCTTTGAGAAAGTAGAGCCAAATAATAATAATAGACAAAAGCAACCTTCTCAATGGATGCAGTGAAGCAAAATCAAAATAATTCAAGTAAATATAAGATTATACAAATGAGCTGGGCTCGGTGGCTCAGCCTGTAATCCCGCGCCTTTGGGAGGCTGAGGTGAGTGAATTGCCTGAGCCCGTGGGTTCGAGACCCACCTGGGCAGCGAGACCTCATCTCTACAATAAATCAAAAAATCAGCCGGGTGTGGTAGCGCATGCCTGTAATTCCAGCTACTGGGAAGGCTGAGGCGAAAGGATCGCTGGAGCCCAGCAAGTCGAGGCTGCGGTGGCCGGTAGCGGCCACTGCACTCCAGTCTGGGTGACAGAGTGAGACTCCAACTCAAAAAAAAAAAAAAAAAGATTATACAAATGTAAGAAAGTGCAAGCTTTTTCAGCCGTAAAACTTCCCAGGATGGAGGGAGGAATGGGGCTGCCCAACTTTCTTATTCTGGAATCAACTATGTATTTCCAGATATAACCCAGAAGCAATTTATTCTGAAAAGTTAGAAATGACACCCATTTTCTATTGATGCCATACTATGAGGAAGAGGAAGGTAGAGATCATGAAGAAGGAAGCTGGTAGTGAAACCATTTAAGGATTGTGTTAATAATCTTCAAACCTGACCCATGGAATTTGAATTTCATCTTCTCTTTATGCAGTAAATATATGAAACATTATCTGAAAAAATTCCTCAACGTTAAGGGGATTAACATTAAAGTGTGGGAGGTGAGTGAATTGGCAAGATTAATTATTTCTTTTCAGAAGCACCTCACTCTAGTTACTTGTGGCCCAGTAGATGTAGGCTTCTTTCCTTAACATTTTGATTTTGTCCTTAAGTTATCCTCTGCAATGGACTGCTATCTAATTTTTTTTTATACAAAACAATCTTTCCTCTAGCTATAGTATCCCTAGAAAGCAGGCGGCTTCACTAGTTTTACTGAGTTCAGGAGTAATTTTCAAATGCTAATTTTAGGCCTGTTCCCTGGAGCTGATGGTTTATAGAACCAAATATAGAGTAGACATTATTTCCACTCCATGTAACATTGATGAAGAGCACATCAGAATAGCTGCAAATGACTAGAAAATGTGAACTTTTCCCTAACAGGAAATACTCCAAAATTAGCACAGAAAGCATAAACTAAGAGATTTAGCATCTGACTTGGTGACCTACAAATTATTGCTCTTTCATAATTGTTTCATTTATTCTTTGTGCATCAGACATTTGCTAAGATCTCCTACGAATTCTATTGTGTATAGTTCTGGTGTAATGTACAGACAGGTTTATTGCAAAAACCACACACTGAAAGAGTTAGGCAGATCTGGATTCGATTCTGACTCTTCCTCCCCTTTTTCCTAACCTCTCTAAGTCTTAGATTTTTTCTTGTATAAAAGGAAGAAATAAATATTGTAGCATGATTTTCTTAATGAATTAAGTAGTAATATATTTAAAACTATCTAGCAAGCAATAGTATCACAAAATACTTGTTAATTTTCTTTGATCTCTGATTTGTCTTTCTTTATAATTTTGGATATGATACAGATACTATATGATTTCTGACCTTGAGAAACTGAGACTGCTACTAACCAAAAATATAGAAAGCCATCATTCTATGATCTACTGCTATAAGATCAAGTTCTTTCAGATTCCACATAGATTGGGAAGATGTTGGTCAAAAGATACACAACTTCCATTAGGTAGGAGGGATACATTCAAGAGATATATTATATAACACGTTGACAATAGTTAATAATATATTATATTATTGTAAAATGCTAAGAGAGTATATTTTAAATGCTCTCACCAAAAAATAACTTTGTGAGGCAATGCATGTTAATTAGCTAGATTTAGCCATTTCACAATGTATACATATTTTAAAACATTATGGTGTACATGATAAATACATATGATTTTATGTCAATTGAAAAAAATTTTAAAAACATAATAGGATAAAAATATAAAAAAGCCTTTTAAATAGATTAGACCAGAGGTACTTACTATAACACAGAGATTACCATACAAATGTCAGGGTAATAAACATGTCTGTCTTTTATATAGTTTTAGAATTCCCAATGTTTATCAAAATTCTTCACACTTAGTTCTTTTCAGTAAATATTAGAGGGATGAATGAGCCTGACAGAGGTAGAGATCTAGGGCTACATCATTTCCAATGAGAGAGATGATATATTGTATAAAAGGTATTGAAGTTGACCATCTAGGATGCAGATTCTGAGACCAAGATTCATGTGCAGGAAGTTTGTTAGAGAATGGTCTAGGGATTAGCAGGCACAGGGGAAGGGAACAAGGCAGGATTGGGTAGAGAGAGAAGCTGGGTTGTGAAACATTCATGATGAAAAATTTACCCAACTCCACTGGGAGCAGAGAATCTAAAATGGGTTTTCAGAGTTTTCCTGAGTACCCTTGCATTGACTGATCAGACATACAGGCTACCCTTGGGAAGTGAGTGCCTTTAGCTGAGGGAAATGCCTGGACAAGGCAGACACCTGAAGGCTGATTAGAGGTAAGGCTTCTCAGTGACAAGAAAAATGTGCCTTTATTGTGGAAGGGAGTGTTCGTGGATGCAATACAGTGTCTACTACACTCTACCCTCATGCCAATCAGATACGTTTCTTCATACAAGTCTAGCAACCACGATTCCAGGATTTTGGTGTTCCTCTTTTCCTGTAAAAACTTATAAAAGGAAGGTAAGTGAGATAACTACAGACTCTGATGCTGTAACTTTTCTTGAGAGTACAAATAATATCCACGAGTAATTACCTATGTGGATCACCTGACTGCCAAATATACTTTCCCTTCTCCCATTATATATATCTTCTTGTTGATGGGGTCAATAAACTTTGCCAGGATAGTGGCTCTTCTTGCTTCTGGTCCTTTAGCATAATATAGATCTTGAAATGCCTGGGTAGCAGTCATATCTTAAAATTTAATGGGGTTTTCTCTAAACTAGCAAGAAGCATATTTGCAGGGAAGAGAAGTACAAATTCCTCAAGTGAGTCTCTGATTTCTATCTACTAGAGACACAGTATAATGTGATAAACATTACTTAGAGTACATAATGCATCCTAGAGATGGTAGCCCATCTTTGTGAAGTTTGATCTTTGAACTTGTGTTTTAACTATGTCTTCAACAGGCCATTCTATTGCTATGTCAGACTAGTAGCTTCTGGTTGGTGAGGTTTATAATAGAACTGGTGGATTTCATTGTGATGTGCCCATTGCACACCTCCTTTGTTATAAGGTGTGTTCTTTGGTCTAATATGATATTTTGGGGATTCTGTTTCAGTGGGTCAAACATTCCGTCAGCCCTTTGATGGTGGTGCAGGCAGAAGCTCTGCAGGTAGAAAAAGCAAACTCCTATATGGAATATGTGTTTTTTTTCCAGTCAAACGAATTACCATCTCTTCGACAGTGGAAGAAATTCACTGTGGTTAACTACCTCTAGAGTTTCCGGTTGGTCTCCTTGAGAAATAATGCTATATCAGAGACACAATTGTTCCATATGATCAACACCATAGAAGCACTTTATCTCAACCCACAGGGATCCCTCAGATTATCTAGCTGTCCTGCTTCTATTCTTAGAAACAAGAAGTATAGGGATATTTTGCAAGTCTGACAACACTGCTTTCTGGCCCCCTTAGTTATGCTACGAAGCCATGCTCTTGTTTTCAGAAATGTAGGAATATATTGACAGATATCCGTCCTCTCTCATTTTTCCAGTGTAGGAAAACATTATCTTCTCCTTCTTATGTGTTTCTGGAATCATTTTCTTTTCCCCTTGTCTTTGGAGAAATCCAGTATAATCCCCTGTATAAGTTTGTTCCCAGACAAATAAAGAAATCATTCTGGACTTCAAATTGCCTCCTGTTTTAGTCCTGTAAAGAAGATTAGAGAGTCAAGAAAATACTAAGGGCTTAGACAATTTAATAGAGGAAGGGAAGAAAAATATAGTAAACAAAATTCAAGCAAATGTATCAAACTTGGTTTGTTACATGCATTCAATTAAAATACTCTGATGCTATGAATTCAATAGACAGTACAGATTGAGGGAGGATGGCATAGTGGAGTGAGTTGATAGATAGTATGGTCGTGTACCAGCATGATTAGAGTGAGATAATTTAGGGGTTAAACAGAACTTTGAGATTACCTAACCCAAATTTTTTCTTTAATACAATAGTAATCTGAGGCTCAGAGCTGGAACCAGAGTCTAGGGTTCTTAATTACCAGGCCAATCTCCATTTCTAACCCTTATTTTAATGCTGTAGATGACTTCTCTTTCTTGTCCAAAACCTGGCAAAGAGAGGTGCTGAATTCTTGGCAGGTTGACTGTGAAATTCATGCTGCAATCAATGTAAGGTTTGGATATTTTTTTTTTCCTGCATGCACATTACTACCAGACCACAAGGAACTGTGAGATATAATCTGCAATCATAAATCAACCTAGAAATACTGAACAAAGGCAGTTTGTGTAGTGAAAATGAATGTATTGGTGGTGCTATGTACTGACAAAAAAACCTCTTTTTCCCTCCCTCTTTTCTACTGAAGCTGAAAGCTGCTACATAATAAAAAGTAACCCTTTGAAGCCAGAAATGCTAGCCTCCCTAAACTTGATAAGAATATTTAATTTCTTTATCACCAGACTGGGTTTAAAGGAAATTATAATTCATACATAAAGAGACTAGGTAAATGGCTCCAGGGCTCTTTCTGTTTCTGTCCTACCTGCCAGGATTTTTGGCATAGCATCAAATATCCCTGCATACCCTATCCCAGATGTCTGTCTAGGGAATGATGTTTTAAAGAGGTTGCCTTCTGTTCTAATTAGCTGACTGATAAATGAAGACTATCTGGCAATGCCATCATCACTCTCATACTAACATTGCAGTATGAACATGCAAGGACAAGCCTATGTGGTATACATTTGTATGCTTTTGCTTATCCAGCTTCCACTCCTGCTTCTTCTAATATTAGAACTGAACTTCCCTTTGGGGAAATTATATCCATTATGTATAGTCTGCATAGTGTTCTCCACTGGTACATTCTGTAAAATCCTAGCAAAATGGTGGCTACATAACTCAGGCTCAGCCAAAGATACTCTCTTTGAGATTTTAATTATTAGTGTCATAACACAGGATAGCAAAATGAATGGAGTCCATTCATCTAAGAGACTGACTCATTCTTGTACATGGTTATCCAACAGATAATTATGTGGTCATGAAAACAGTGTACACCTGTCTAGCCATTGGTAACATGAAACTACTGAGAACTTGAAATGTGGCTAGTACAACTAAGGAATTGAATATTAAATTATAGTTCACTAAAATTTAAATGTAAATAGCCACATTTTTGTAGTGGTCCTCTGTATTGGAGAGCACAGCTCTAGCAGAACTCTCTGAAGAAATTATACACTGGCACACACTAATTGTATGTTCAGGGCTGCCTGTGTGTGTGTGTGTGTGTGTGTGTGTGTGTGTGTTTCTTTCTGAATCTGGTTCTTTGGGTATTTCCTTGATTCTGTGAGCTAGTATAACCC
The DNA here is from genome assembly GCF_000164805.1 of Carlito syrichta. Taxonomy (NCBI): domain Eukaryota; kingdom Metazoa; phylum Chordata; class Mammalia; order Primates; family Tarsiidae; genus Carlito; species Carlito syrichta. The sequence goes on along the minus strand of NW_007260058.1, from coordinate 25,395 downwards.
AATTTGTTATAACAATTTTATCCTTTTTCCTAGTAGTAAGGTTAATTTTGTGTGCTTGCAGCCAAAGAACCCTAAATGAAGAGCTTACAAGTGGGAGAACTCACTAATTTATTGATGTGTCAGCAATATATTAAATATATATGTCAAGGACTATATATTCTGGTCTTTGGATGTAAAATAGACACATAGGTAAATACTATTCTTACCTTCAGGAGCTGAGACTAATGACGACAGAGACATATACAGTAATAATGCAATAAAAGCAATTAGGAATTCACAAAAAATGTGGGGGGCATAGAAAAAGCTTCATTAATATGGTGCTATGGATTGCATAGTGGTTATCTTTTTGGTTATCTTTTTTTTTGAGTTGGCGTCTCTCTCTCTGTCACTCAGGCTGGAGTGCCATGGCACACTCACAGCCACCCCAGTGTCGACCTGCTGGTCTCTGGCGATTCTTCGGCCTCAGACTTCCAAGTAGCCAGAACTACAGGTGTGCGCTACCATGCCCGGCTAATGTTTGATTTATTGTAGAGATAGGTCTCTCCAAGTTGCCCGGGCTGGTCTCAAACTCACAGACTGAGGCAATCCACTCACCTCAGCTTCCCAAAGTGCTGGGATTACAGGCTGAGCCACTGAGTCCGGCCATCATAGTGATTATCAAAAAGATAAACCCACTAGAGCCTGTGAAGGTGACCTTATGGAAAAATTGCAGATAAAATTTTAGAATCATGAGACAACATTATGTTAAATTTGAGATGAAACCTAAGTCTAATGACAGCTATTCTTTTCTCCTTGTTTTGAGTTGGAGTCTCACTCTTTTGCTCAGGTCAGAGTGCAGTGACACACTCACGGCCACCCCAGCATCGACCCGCTGGGCTCAGGCCATCCTTCTGCCTCAGCCTTCCAAGTAGCTGGAATTACAGGTCTTGGCAAGTTGCCCAGGCTGTTCTTGAACCTGTGGCTCAGGCAATCCCCTCACCTTAAAAAATCACCCATGAGGAGAGACACAGGGAGAAGAAGGGATAATGTCTAAAGATGGAGAAAGAGTTGGTGTTAGGCTGTCATGACCAAGGAATGTCAGTAATCACCAGAAGCTGAAGAGACAAAAGTGGATTCTCCCCTAAAGACTTGTAAGGGAACATGGCTCTACTGACACGGCCTTTTGAACTGTGAGGCAATACATTTCTATTCTTTTAAAAAAATTTTTATTTACTTTTTTTTTTAAGATGTGGAGTACAATTCAGGGTTAGGTACACAAACTTTTTTTATGCAGGTGAGGCAAAATATTTCAATTGATTTAAGCCAGCAAGTTTTGGTTATTTGTTATGACAACCCTAGGAAACTAATACACACGGTGAAAAGTTCTATTCCAGCTCTAGTATCAGAACCCTGCCCTAAATCCAGCTTTTTGGGTTGTTACCTGGATATTTAACCTCCATTTTCTCTGTTCTTTCAGGGATGCTAGACCATCTTCTTTCTACCCTCAACTGTTAAGTAGGATTCTGTTGCAATGTAGATTACAACAGCCATCTTATCTTTGAGTATTGTTCATTCAATTGTAAGCGCTACAAGGGAAGGAATATTTGTCTAGTTTGTTCACCAAAATATTTTCAGAATTTAGAGGTGTACCCAGAACACATTTTTAAAGATTTAGTTGAATGACTGAATGAATACATAGATGAATGAATATTCTTGCTACTGACTCTTTCCCTTAAACCTTGTGAAACTTCTCTTTTTCTTGCCACATACACTTTTGATATTAGTGGCAATAGTCAAGTTCACTCTTTTGCCTGGGAGAATAATATTTAGACTGCTGGTTACTACTTACCTAGGAAGATCACAGTCACAAAACTGACTGGGTTACTTCTACCTCAATCTCAAATTGTCCCTAGATTCTGTTACTTACTAAAACATCAAACTATTCTGAAAGGAATAAGAAAAAAAAAATCACTTCTAGTTTGCATTGAAATAATCATATATTTTGAAAAGTTGGAGATTGTTCTGCTATCTTTACACAGATTGCTTTAATCAATATATTGTCAAACTAATGTCAACTGTATATTTTACTTTCAATTTAAGTTATATTACACTTATGCATAGTGGCACAAAATTTATACACTAATTTTCCACATTGTTCTGGAGGAAATCTTTAGATTCCAATGACATCTTTTTGACTCTTCTTCAACAAATTCTTTTAGAAAGTTTGATTGTGTTTTTTCTTAGTTGAAATGGCTTAGAATTAACAAAATAAGTCACAGTCTGCTATTGAGAGAAGAGGCAGTTACAAAATAAATAGAAAAAAGACAATGCACAACAAACATTCAAGGCAGGCACTAATGGTTTGACATCACTTAATAATCTATAGCACATTATGTCTCATTACCATAATCATTAAGGAAATGAAAACAAAACCACAATTAGATATCACTTCACACCCACTAGGATGGCTAATATCAAAAAGTCAAAAGGAAACATGATGAGGATGTAAAGGAAAGAAAATCTCTATTCATTGTTGGTGGGAATGTAAATTGGTATAGTTGTGTAAAACATTATGTAGTTTGCTCAAAAAAGAGAAGTACCATATGATTCAGCAATCTTACTTCTGGGTATAAATCCAAAGGAATTAAGTCAGTATGTCGCTTTGGCCTTATAGAAGTAGAGATTAAGATGGTGGATAGCAGAGGCTGGTGGGGTAGGAAAATTAGGAAAATGTTGGTCAATTACTATAAAATTTCAGTTAGATAGGAAGAATAAGTTCAAATAATCTGATGTACATGATGGTGGCTATAATTAATAAAAAATATATACTTGAAAATAGCTAATACAGTGTTTTCACCACAAAAAGAAACATGTGAGGTAAAAACTTGCCCATTAGCTTAATTTAGCCATTCCACAATGTATACATAAATCAAAACATGTTGCATACCATAAATACATGCAATTTTGTCCATTTAAAAATAAAAGGCAAGGAAGAGTTTAAAAAGAAGAAGGTCAAAAATGTGTTAATTTTAAAAATAGCGGTTGAAGTGGCAAATCTTACTTATGTGGATAGTTTCCTTAAATATTCATGCTGGGAAAGAATGGGATTCTCCAACAGCTCCGTGACCAACAGCAGGCCTGCCAGGGTGAAGACTGAGTGTTCTGAAGACAAGGTCAGATTATCATGTCAAACTGGAATATATACTATGATTTGTCACACATAGGTGGTCGCTGCAGGTGCCCAAGAGATGATCTCCAACCTGATAGATCTATGGGACTTATTCTTAGTGTGCAGTGCACATTCTCCCTTCACTATTTCCTTCCTTCCCTCTCTCCCTTCCTTTCTCATGACCTCTCTTTCTCTGACACACTCACACTTATAGACGCCTGGAAACTTAGGTCTCCGTCTTTAGGGGATGACATTCCCAAAGAGATTTTGTATGTATCCCTCTTTATCCCAGCAAAAAGAAAGTCAGTTTAAGGTTGGATTTTGAAATATTTGTCTTTAGTTTTGCCCCTTTGGCTCTCATTGCAGCTGTGAGAAATGTGTTAACTCCTTTTCTCTCTCAGGGTCATCCTCTCCTCTGTTGGACTCGATATCATTTATAATCATTCTTTTAAATACTATGATCGCCCCGAACTCAATCTAAAAATAAACACTCTGATGGCATCAGTCTGAATTTACCTAAAACATATTTAGTCTCTACCTTGTGACTTTATACCCCTGGTATTATTATCTGTACCTGTAGGCATAGATTTGTCCCATTAAAGAAACCTCTGAGAGCAAAGATACTGAACTGTTGAAAAAGTGAGAGGTTTAAGTGTTAAGAAATTTCATATCATCAAGCTTTGTGGTTAATATTGGGGTTTTGGGTCTTTAACTAGATGTACTTATCGTTAACTATAACTTTTATCACAATGATTTCAATAATACTGAAAATAGAATGGTTAAATGGTTATGGTATTAAAGAAAAGTGATAGCTTTAGGCCCATACTCCTTAAGAAATTACATTCCTCTTCCATAACTTAGAAGTGGAAAACCAAATACCATACACGTTCTCACTTATAAGTGGAAGCTAAACTAAGGATCTGCAAAAGCATTTAGAATGGTATGATGGGCACTGGAGGCTCAGACAGAAGAGGGTAAGAAGTGGAAGAGGGATGAAAAATTACCTAACAGGTAATGCGCATAGGTGGGAATAATGGGTCCACTTAAAGCCCAGATTCTTTAACCACTATACAATGCTTTCATGGTTCCAAAAACCATTTTTACTCTCTAAAGCTATTGAAATAAAAAAATAAAAATTAAGTTACAATCCTCTCCTCTTCCACTCTAGAGAAAATACACAAATAAATACAATAAAATAAAAAGTCTTGAGAATTTTTATCCTTGTCAGTGAGTCTCATAGCTTTAAAAGTCTTTGATTATATAATCATCTTTTGTCATTTAAGCTAGTCAGTATCTGTAGTTTGTTTTCTCATAAGGATTTGATCCTGTCTCTTGTGACTTTCACGTCCACCTGACTCATCAACCCTCCTCCTCCTCCTTCTCCTCATTCTCCTCTTACTCTTCCTCTTCTTCCTCTTCTTTATCTTAGCAGTGTAACAGAGTAAAAGTACTCTCTCAATGAATCATTTTTAAAATAGTTATGATATAGTTATTTTTTTTATTTGAACAGGCAAATTCTATAAAATCTTTGTGGTTTGGATTATTCTTTGGAGATCTTATCTAATGTGGTAAGAAAATCCTTCAGCTGAGTTAGATTGCCCCTGCCACATCTCCAGCATCTTAGACAATGGGTAGCAAGATCAGGACCTATAGATTTATCTGCTGTCCCTATTACTAAGAATAGAATCTTCCGCTTCACAAATTGTCATACTAAGCGATATGACTCCCAAAGCACCACTCTGTCTTTAAAAGATTAAAATTATCACTAGATATAGTGAAATCATACCTAAAGAAAAAATGTTGTTTTTCTCCATTCCAGGCTTTCATATATGGTTACACAAAATCAATGTTTTCATTTTCTTAGGGTGACATTTTTATTTTAAATAGTAGAAGAGGGTTTAGTGGTTGAGTTTTGGTTTTCATCTTTTTCTGGACTTAGCTTTCACAAGAAATTCTATCACCATAGTGCTAAATGAAGAAATTTATGAAAAATTTAATCAAATGTCTTTTACGAGAGAAAAGAACAGTCTTACTTTGTCATGTTGTACAAATACTGTGTTTTCTCTTTCTCACTAATCAGGCACTGGGGATGCTCTTATGAGTTGGTGAAGTGCAACGCAGATTCTGACTCAGCTAACATTTGTGGAGCAAGAACGGTATGTCAGTCACTGCTATATATCATAATAAACCATTTAATCACACAGCATAATAACTGTTGCTACACTGTATAATTGCCAACTATGTGCCTGATGATTTTTATTCATTTACTGATGTTGCCCAAAGCTAAGCAGTCAGTAAGTGCTGGAGATAAAATTTGATCTTCATTTCACTTAGTTGTATAGACTATGTTCTACCATTTCTTACTCAATGTTATCTGATCAAATAGGGCAATTTGTCCTCTTGATTTGTATCTCCCTCCTCATGCAATATCTCCTTCTGAATTTAAGAATCATAATAAGGACCAGGTACAGTGGCTCATTCCTGTAATCCCAGCACTTTGGGAAGCTGAAGTGGGAGAATGGCTTGAGGCCAGGAGTTTGGGGCTATCCTGGACAACATAGAATGACCTCATCTCTAAAAAATAAAAACAAAAATAAGTAAAAGGGACTTTGGAATCCTGAAACTATGACAAAAAAAGACTTATACTAAAATTGATTCACCTGTTTGGATCACAAAAACACTTGACTCTCTCAAGTAACCTCTTCACAGAGTGCAAATACTGTTGAGGAACCTTAATCCTTTTTGGCTACAAGTACAGAAGAGTGTGATTTGAACTATGCTTTGAAACAATGAGACGCTGGCAATGGGCCCAGGAGTGTGTGGGTGTGATATGTGATTGGCTTAATGATGGACGAGAGAGTCATTGCAAAGAAAGATGAAGAAATTCAAAGCAAGTCTCTGGTACATCATAACTTACAGCACAATTTATCTCCCACCTTGTGTCTTATCAGAGACGTTCCACCAAAATAACTTACAGGTCCTTGTTACAGGTTTATTGTAATCTCTTCCTTTACTTTCCCTTTATTCTTTTAACTTTTCCAGATTCTATGCTTCCATTCATCAACTTAGCTATCTGAGGCTAGTTAAGTACTTTTCTTGAGATCTTGGAGGCATCCTGCTCAAAGCCTTACACGTGGCAATTTTCAACAGAATAAAGTTGTTTAAAGGTAAAAATTTCCAGGGGAAGTATTTTCACAGTGTTATCGAAGGTGAATATTCATCTAGTTATACTAATTCTTATAACAGTGATTGAGGATGAATGGAAGATATTTTCCCTAGGAAAACATTTGTCTAGTGAAATGCAGAGCTAAGAGTAGGACCTGGAATGGAAATTTCAGGATGCATTTTCATTTCTATAAGTTATTGTCATCATCAGTGTCAGTTTTAGTAATTTAAATCATACCTGATAAGAGAGCAATGTGTGAATCATGTCTGAAATCTGGTTAGGTTAACTGCATGGAAAATGTGGAGGGCAGAAAGTGAGTACAAGAACATTAGAGAAGTGAAATTTGCTTAATTAATAAGAATTTATTGTGTTCCTGGCATTTTCTTAGGCAGTATAGGCTTAGACAGTGCTATGGGAGATTTTGAAATAACATCAGATTTTCTTCAGTGCCATAATTCTCCCCTCATTGGAGTCTTTCCCCTAGAAGGTTTGCTTCAAGACTTTTGATTTTGTTGTGTTTCTTCAAACTTTACAAAGTTACTAAAAATAAATTATGGAGCATAATTTTAAACATATTTGTAATTATAAGTGATTCTGTTTAATAAAATGGATCAATGGGAAGGATATAAGCTTTGAAATTAGACAGACATGATTTTTATCTCTGTTTTACCACTAATATACTTGTGCTTTTTGATAAGTCATTAATCTTCCCTGATACTACTATGAACTGACTGTGTTTGCCCTTCCCAAAATTCATATGTTGAAACCTGATCAACAGTGCCATGGTATTAGGGGTGGGGTCTTTGGGAGATGACTGGACATGAGGACAGAGCCCTTATGGATGAAATTAGTGCACTTATAAAGGAGGCTCCAGAGTGCTGCCTTGCCCCTTCCATCATGTGAGGACACAGAAAAGGTACCCTCAATAAATCGGAGAGCTGGCCCTCACCAGATCGTAATCTGTTCTGATCTTAGACTTCTCAGGCTCTGAGAAATAAATTTTTCTTATCTTTAAGCTACCCAGTCTATGATATTTTGTTTAGCAGTCTGAATGGAATAAGACAGATTCCAAGTCTCTTCGTCTATAAAATGGAGATAAATTTCTTATGGGTTGGTGTGAAATGTGAAGATTAATGAAACAATGTATTTATTACACAATGCACAGCATTAAGAAAGGGATCCGTAAATAACTCTATCTGTTGTTCTCTTCTATTTGAATTACGCAAAATAAAGCTCAGAATGTATTAAAATCATAGTAATTCTTATTTCATTTATTTCCCCTTTAATATTCAAGGCATGAATCTGGAGGAAGAATTTCTGTCCCTGTAACTTTTAGAGATGGAAACAAATCTGACTCAAAGGGAAGAGGGGAAAAAGAGAGAAAAGTGAAGTTTTTTTCTAAAATGGTTTAAATTAAATCAAGTGTGCCCTTGAGTTTCACTTTAGGGTAAGCTCTGTTCTTCAAGTCAAAGATTTCAAAGGAAAAATGTTTCTATATTGCCTTAAAATTTGTCTGGACAGAGAAGAAGCAGGTGATTTTTTTCATTTTAAAAATTTTGGTAGGCAAAACCCATGTATGATACCTATGTGTCCAAATCTGACTCATACTATACCTGAGATATTTGAAGAGACTATAGCTTCTTTACTTTTTTAATAAGTAATTTGGTTTTTCATTCAATAATTATCTATAGTTTAGATGGAATGGGGCTCTTTTATCATTTGCTGTTTCAAATTTATCTATTCCTACAAATTAAACAGTCCCTCCAGATTTTTCTCAGTGGATTTATAAAAGAAAAGTTTTCAGATTTTAGTTCTTACAACTGTAGATCTTCTCCAAGATGGTGGCTAAATATTTGGGCATAAAATATTACTTACATGAAATCATGGCAGAAAGAATGTCTTGAAGAACTTGGGGATAATACTATATGGTTCCTCTAGTCTCCCGCACAATGTCCTCTTTTCTTCTTTGGTTACAGTTTGCCAATCTGGTATCTAAGACTGGAGGGTGTAGCAGATGTAACTGACAATCCTCTCTCCCTCCCAACGCCTGGTTGATTCAGATTTACTTTAGCTCCAACTTAGGCTGTAGAACCCCCTTAGATCTGGCTGTAAGTCCCTTTCAGCCAGATGCCAGAAGTCTGAGCCACAGTCTTCACCCAAAACCATGTTGACTTACTCTCAGGATCTCTTCTGTAGCTTCCTTCACCAGACTCCCAGCTAGTTCTAGAGCCTATCTGCGCCTTACAGGGATCAGTAGGCTCATGACCATGGAACTACAATGCCTTTATTGACTGATCACCCTGAGCCACCAGATTTACTTTTACCAGCTGTGCCTGAAGAAGAGTGGGTGTCCTTGGTGCCATTTGCCTAATGGATTCTCCTTTAATGAGCTGAAGTCTGCAGGGAGGGTATTGGGACATATGCATCTATTTTCTCTTTTGCCTTTCTCCCTCTCACTTCCTCCTACATCCCCCAGGACCCAATTGTGTAGGCCTTTCCTTACATCAAACTCCAGTCTCATTACTGAACCTAAATGATGAGGCATATTTCATCTGCTTTAAGGGACAACTCTACAATTTGTGTCTTCACGCTTTAGCCCTTGAGTTCCTAATGAGAGCTAAGGGAATACAGCAATTCCTCTCTCCAAAAAGCCTGGTTTTCTTGCCTACTGGTATGGCAGAAAGGTGGAATTCTGACTCTATTGCTTGAGAACAATATGATCTATTTAAATGAATGTTGCAGTATAGCCATGATAAAAATGGCTCTTCCACTCTGTGTGCAAATTATTTATGAAAAAATGAGCCAATCATATATTTTATCAGTATAGTAATGCATTTTTTTACTTTTAATGCAGAAGCCCATAAAATCCAAGGATTATGATGAAAACTGTGTCTTTACTCTAGTGTCTATTGTGTAGTAGTGTCTCATTAAACTTTTCTATGATAATTAATTTATAATTATCTCAAGTCTATATTAGCCAAGCACATTAACGCTATCCAAAGAGGAAATATAGAAAAACACAATGATTGCTTTGATAAAAAGTTTCCAGAGGTTTTTAAACTCCATTTAATAATTTTTACTATTGAAGAAGGGAGGAAGATGGCAGTGGAGTCAGTTGAACTAAGCAAGTCGACTTAGTGTGAATGAGTGTATAGAAAATTTTGCATATGTGTTGGTGAGTAGTGGGTGTATGAGTGGCTGACTGAGTGGAGACTTGGGGGCAAATGGTCAGGTCTATCCTGGTGAAACAGCTAATGGTGCAACTGCTTGGCTTGTTCCCCAGTGCTTCCCAGGGTGCAGAAGTCAAGTGCCATTTAAAAAAAATCAGTAAAGCCCTTCCCAGGAAGAAACTGCCAGGAGAGACTGCCAGCTACAGGCTATGCCTAACCACTGAGACATCTGGTTGGACACTGGCAGTAAGGGCTGTGGAGGAAGCACAATGAGGTAGCTCAGAGGCAGAGCCCCATTGAGAAGATCAAAGAAGCACCCTGCCACCATCTTGGAAGTGGGACAGGAAAGTGCTTTGACTTGTTCACCATGCAACAATAGACCCGATCTCTGTGACCAGTGGATTAACTACTAAGGAGTTGCTTGTGACCCAGAGGGAATATCCTGAAAGCACAAACTCCAGAGGGACAGGATGAGTGCTGAATCATGGACACCCCACACCCTACTCTGATTCTGTCCCAGGATAAAGAGTGTGACCAGAAAAGGATGAGGAAGACCTCCAAAGAGATCAGTGGTGAGTCTGGAATGACATAACCTCCTCCTTCCCAGCAATCCTCTGAACATCAGACCAACATGGCTAGGGCATGACTGAGAGAAAAGATCCCAGGCAGAGCCTGGACATTAGCCATGATAAGAGGACTCAACTCCAGGATCAGCCTAGATGAGGTGTCCCCCAACCAGTACCTGGGGAAGAGACAATCCCACACCTTCCCAGCAGAGGGGATGGCCATGAACATATGAGAGTGGAAAGGGATAACTGGAACCTCACCCACACCCACCACCCTGCCTCCTTCCCTGGGCTGGACACTGGGTAGATTGTGAATGAGGTCAGGCTCTACAGGAGACAGCAGAAGGCCTTACCTGTGAGCAGCTGAGAGGAACAATTACAGAACCTGCCACAAGTGGGCAGGTTTTTTGTTTACTTGTTTTTTCATTTTTTAAATATTTTACTTTTGTGCATGAATGCATATGTGAGGGTTCAAGCTGCATCTCCAACCCAACCTTTTTTTCTTTCTTCTTTTGTTTTCTGCACTGTAAAAAATTGAGTGTTCATCTTTAAGTTTTTTTGTTTGTTTTTGCTTTTTTGATCTTCTCTCTTTTTAGCTTAATGTGTGTGTGAATATGTGTGAGAGTTTGATTTGAATTCCTTTTTTTTTTTCATTTTTTTTCTCTTTTTCTTCTTTTGTGTTGTATCAGGTGTGTGTGTGTGTGTGTGTGTGTGTGTGTGTGTGTGTGGTTTTCCTGGTTTTTTTTCTTTGTTGTTTTTCCAGTTTGTTTGGGTGTGTGTGTGTGTGGTGTGCATGTATGTTTAATTGTTCTTTTCTTTGGTTTCTTCTTTGTCATTCTGTGTTTTTTTTATTTTTACAAATTTACGTCTGCCCTATTTCATTCTACTTTTCTCAGTTCTCCTAATTTCTGTTACTGTATCTTGGACTCAGGGTGTACACACATATACCAATTCCATTATCATATAGAGTGATGGTGGGATGTGAGTCTCAGGGAACCCATAGCACAATCAGTGAATATTGTGATTTACAAGTAGTTTCTGAATCCTAGCTCCCCATCTTCTACTTTATTTGACTCTGAAAACTACAAGAGATAGAAAAACTTCCCACCCACAGCCCTGTTTCAAAATAGAACAAAAAAAAGAACCCCGATCAGGGAATAGAGGACTGAACAAACATCAGAAGTGAAAGCCTCACCTGTTGCTGCTGCATAACAGAATTAAAAAGGAAAGAAAGAGATCTGTCACAAATGAGAAAAAAATCAGTGGAGAAACTCAGGTGATTCACAGTGTTATACAGAGAAAACTCCTGAAAAATCAGACCTCAGAGCAAACAATGGAAGTCACAAACAACTGGCCCTAGAATACACCAGGAATTAGGGAATGGATGGAAAGAGTGAAAAAGACTCAAGAAACACAAGATGTAACACTGAAAGAACATATAATAGAGATTTTGGCCATGAAAAATTGTATCCAGGAAATAAATAACAAGATGACAAGCATGGAAAGCAGAATTAATCAACCAGAAGAAAGAATCTCAGAACTTGAAGACCAAAACATGGAATTAAACTGATCTGTAAAAAACAAAAAAAGAAAACTCAGAAAGAAAGAATAAAGCCTCCAAGGGATATGTGATTATATCAAGATGCCAAACCTATGCCTGATTGGTATCCTAGAAGAGGAAAGGGAAATGGAGAATATCTTGGAGCTAGTATTCCAGGAGGTTACCCAAGAAAACTTTCCACATCTCATCAGAGATGTGGTCACCCAAATACAAGAGGTACAGAGAAACCCTGCTAGTCATAACATGAGAATACCAACCCCTAGACACATAGTAATTCACCTACACAAAGTAGGTACAAAGGAAAAAAATCCTAAAGGCAGCAAGAGAGAAAGGTCAGACGGCCTACCAGAGAAAACCAATCAGAATAGTAGCAGATCTATCAGCAGAAGCACTACAAGCTAGAAGGGACTGGGGTATATTATTCAAAGTCCTCAAAGATAAAAAACTTCAACTAAGAATTTTCTACCCAGCCAATCTCAGCTTCACCAGTGATGGAGAATTAAAATCGAGGAGACGTTTAAGAAGGTATTAAGCACAGAAGAAAGAAAAAAATAACCACGACTTTCCAAGAGAACAGAAGAACAAAAAATTAACAGAGAAAATATTGCAACTGCAACTTGAAAACACACACATACATAACCTGAAAGCTAAAAGAAAACAAAGAAAAAACTTTACAAGAACCCCATGACAGGGAAAAACAATCACATTTCAATAATCAGCCTACAAGTGAATGGAAAAAATGTAGCACTGAAAAGACCCAGAATGGCAAATTGGATAAACAAACCATGACTCAATAATTTGCTGCATCTAGGAAACTCATCTCACCACAAGGGATGCACACAGACTAACAGTTAGAGAATGGAAATGAGTTTCCAGGCAAATGGATCACAAAAGAAGGCGGGAGTCATGATCTTTATATCAGACAAAACAACCTTTAAGCTATCAAAAATTTAAAAGGATACAGAGAACACTATGTAATAGTAAAAGTTTCAATCCATTAACAAGAAACATCCATCCTAAACATACATGCACCCAACACAGGAGCAAAAGCTTATATAATGCAACTACTAAGTAAACTAAAAAAAGACTTTAACACTATTATAGTGGGGGACTTAAATATCACACTAACAACCCTAGATAGATCATTGAGGCAAAACATGAATAAAGAGATCTGGAACTTCAAATTGATGCTTGACCAAATGGACTTAATAGATACCTACAGAATACTTCACCCAAAACCACAGAAGATACACTTTACCTGTCACCACATGGAACATACTTTGAGACTGATCACAACCTTGGCCATAAATCAAGCATAAGCAAATTGCATAAGATCAAAATACTGCCATGTACCTTCTCAGACCACAGTGGAATGAAAATAAATATCAGCACCAACAAAATTTCCCTTAAATCCACAAAGACATGGACACTAAATAGCATGATGCTGAACGACTACTGAGTCAATACAGAAATCAAAACAGAAATTAAAAGACTCCTGAAAACAAATGAAACGGAAGCAACATCCTACCAAAACATTTGAGATGCTATGAAATCCCTTCTAAGAGGGGAATTTATATCTCTATGAACACACATCAAGAAAGTGGAAAGATCACAAATTAACAGCCTAACAAATCATCTAAGGGAGCTGGAAAGATAAGACCACCAAAACCCTAACTTTACCAAAAGAATCCAGATCACCAAAGTAAAAACCCAAATACAGTACATAGAAGACAAAAAAAATCCCAAAACCCCAACGAAACAAAAAATATGGTTCTTTGGAAGAATTAAACAAGATTGATGGATCCCTAGCCAGAATGACCGAGAAAAAGCCCAAATAAACACAAGCAGAAATGCAAAAGATCAAACAACAACTGACCCTAAAGAAATACAAAAGATTATTAGAGATTACTATGGACACCTGTATGGAAACAAACTTGATAATCTAAGTGAAATGGAGGACTTTCTGACATCAAACAACCTCCCAAGGAGGGAAGACATTGAGACATTAAACAGACAAATAACAACTCAGGAAATTGATTCTGTCATTAGAAACTCATGTACAAAAAACAGTCCTGGACCAGATGGCTTTCCAGGGGAATTCTATAAAATGTGGAAGGAGGAGCTGATACCAATCCTATTGAAAGCATTCCAGGCAATTGAGAAAGACAGAATTCTCCACAAATCATTTTACAAAGCTAGCATCACACTGACACCCAAACTGGGTAAAAATCCAACACAAAAAGAAAACTACAGGCCAATATCCCTAATGAACATAGATGCAAAAATTCTCAACAAGATTCTAGCAAATCAGATCCAACAATACCTCTCAAAAGTCATCCACATGACCAAGTGGGTTTCATCCCCAGGATGCAGGGCTGGTTCAACTTCCACAAGACCATGAATGTAATTCAATACATCAACAGACATAAAACAAGAACCACATGGCTATGTCATTGGTAGAACAAAAAGCTTTCAATAAAATCCAGCATCCCTTCTTGATAAAAACCTGCAAACACCTAGGTATAGAAGGAACATACCTCAAAATAGTAAGTGCCATCTTTGATAAACCCACAAACAGCATATTGCTAAACAAACAGAAACTGGAAACATTTCCCCCGAAAACCAGAACAAGACAAGGCCGCCCACTCTCACCCCTCTTGTTCAACGTTGAGTTGGAAGTCCTAGCTAGAGCAATTAGACAGGAGAAGGAATTCACGGGTATCCAAATAGAAAAAGAGGAAGTTAAGTTATCCCTCTTTGCTGCTGATATTATCCTGTATCTCAAAAATCCAAGTGAATCTGTCAAAAACCTGCTTTCACTGAAAAAGGACTTTGACAAAGTCTTGTGTACAAAATAAATGTGCAAAAGACAGTCACCTTATTATACACCAACAACAAGTAGGCAGAGAACCACATAAAAATCACAATTTCATTCACAATAGCCACACACAAAAATGAAATACCTTGGCACCTTCCTAACCAGAGAAGTGAAGGACCTTTACGATGAGAACTACAAAACACTACTCAAATAAATCCAAGAAGACACAAACAAATGGAAAAAATATTCCGTGCTCATGGATAGGAAGAATCAATATTGTTAAGATATCCATCCTACCAAAAGCAATCTACACTTTCAACACAATAACCACTAAATTACCAACATTATCATTTTTCTCAGACTTGGAAATGACAATACAGAAATTCATAGGGAAACATAAAAGATCATGAATAGTCAAAACAATCCTTAGCAAAAGTAACAGGAAGGTATGATACTTCCAGACTTTAAACTTTACTCTAAGGATACAATAATCAAAACAACCTGGTACTGGTACAAGAATAGGCATTTGGACCGATGGGACAGGATAGAGATTCCGGAAGCAAAACATTGATTTTTCTATCAACTCAACTTCAAAATCTCCCCCAACAACCACTGGGGAGAGAAGAACCTGAATAGTTAAACGTGCTGGGAAAACTGACTGACCATATGAAGAAGATTAAAACAGGACCTCTACCTATCACCATACACAAAAATCAGGTCTAAATGGATCAAAGACCTAAATGTAAACCTCAAACTGTAAGAACCTTAGAAAATGCAGGACACACCCGTGTGCCCTTGCCATAAGAGATAAGATAGACAAGTGGGACCTCATCCAACTGAAAATCTTCTGCAAAGCCAAGGAAACCATCAAGAGAGCAGGGAGACAGCCCATAGAATGGGAAAAAATATTTGTTAACTGTATATCTGACAAAGGCCTAACATCCAGGATCTCCAAAAGCTCAAACATGCTGAAAGGAAAAAAAGAAACAGCCCCATTAATAAGTGGTCAAAAGGTATGAATTGATACTTCTTAAAAGAAGATATATGGGCAGCCCACAGACACATGAAAAAGTGCTCAGTCTTACTCATCATCAGAGAAATGTAAATCAAACCACATTGATATACCACCTAACCCCAGTAAGAATGACCATCATTAATAAAACAGACAACAATAGATGCTGGCCAGGATGTGGAGAAAAAGGAATACACCTATACTGCTGGTGGAAATACAGTCTGGTGCAACCTTCTTGGAAAATAGTGTGGTGATTTTTACAAGAACTAGACATTGACCTTCCATATGACCCAGCAATCCCCCTACTGGGAATATACCTGAATGAACTCAAATCATTCTGCAAAAAAGATACCTACTCATGCATGTTTATTGCATCATTACTCACAATAGCAAAAACATGGAACCAACCTTGCTGCCCATCAAAATTGGACTGGATATAATAACTGTGGTGCATATACACAATGCAGCCATAAAGAAGGACAAACATATGGATTTTGTAGCAACTTGAATGGATTTAGAGTCTATCGTACTTAGTGATCTATCACAGAAACAAAGAATAGAGTACCACATGTTCTCACTCGTAAGCAGACCTGAACATTTACCATAATACTATAAGTAAGGGCTTGGCAGTAGAGGGATACTGCTGGGGTGGAGTGGGAGAACACAACATCAGTAAGGGTCCCTGATCTCAAACCAGGCATTGTGGGGATCAAAGGGAGACCCAAACTTTAGCTGTATGGTGACCATTTGTATACCCAATCTTGAATTGTACCCCACATCTTTAAAATACAATTAAAAAGTCAAAAAATAATAACTTCTACTATTGAAAATTTCTTATATGCTCTGGAAAACATTTAAAAAATTTTTTTATTATACTCGTCCTTACTTCTATATATATATATTTTTTGAGTTGGAGTCTCACCCTTGTCACCCAGGCTGGAGGGCAGTGGCATGCTCACATCCTCTACCTGCCGGGCTTAGGTGATCCTTCCACCTCAGCCTTCCAAGTAACTGGAACTACAGACACATGCCACCATGCCTGGCTAGTTTTTTGTTATTTATTGTAGAGACAAGGTCTCACCAAGTTGCCAAGGCTGGTCTTGAACCCCCAGGCTCAAGCAATTCTCTTGCCTCAGTCTCCCAAAGTGCTGGGATTACAGGCTGAGCCACCGTGGCTGCCTATTTCTGCATTTTGTCATTTTTTTTCTTCCTTCCTACTATTTCTGTTTGGTGGAAGAAAACATGCTTTTGTCAGTTAGAATAAAATCTAGTGCCCTTTCATCTCCTTCTCACTTAGCCACTAAACTTTTCAATTTTTGTGTCTCATCCTGGGTGATTTTTTGTTCTGCATTCTGCTTCAAGACTGAATACAAACAACTGTGCAACCTGACTACATGAGTGTAATGCAAGTATTTAAATTGCATGAGCAAATATTGCCTGTTGTCAGTTAGAGCTATATAGGAATTATCTGCAAAATATAATATGCTACAGCTTCAAGATATTCCAAAGGATAAGTAAAGCAAGTTTGTAAAGACAAAATTATAAAAATAAAAGAAAAACTACCACCATCTGTAAATCCCCAAAGTTCTCACTATTTCTCTTAGTGACTCAAGCATCTTTTTTTTCAAATCATATTATTAATTTTAGACTGCATTTATATGTATTAAATATTCCAGATAACAAAATAAAAAATATACTTTTTTCTAGATCATCAAAATAATTAAACTGGTGTATGGTTACCTTGACTGTCTGAATAATATATCCTTTATTTGGACTATATATTCACTTTTATTGATCTATGAATTTATCCTCTCACCACCATGCCGCCTTCTTCATAAATGCAAGTAACTCTTGAAATGTTAGAATAACTCCCAAATTTCTCTTTCCTCTTCAGTATTGTTTTTACTTTCCTAGTTAATATTCTTTCCTTATAAATTTTACTTTATTTTTGTTTTATTTTAAACTTTATTTTAGAACTGTAAGGTACATGTAAGAATTTACTACATAAGCAGGTGGGTTTTGGGCTTTTAGTGATCCCTCTCTCCTCAGGTAGTGGACCTTGTACCCAGTGTGTGTTTGTAAGCTCCTTATCCCACCTTCCTCCCTCCCTCCCTCCTTCAGCAGTGTCCGGCACTCATTGTCACCATCCCTGGGCATATGTGGCCAGTGATCAAGGCTTGCTTATGAGTGAGAACATGTGGTATTCAGATTTTTTTTAATGATAGTTTATTTAGTGTAATGGTTTCCAGTTGCATCCATGTTGCATATATGGGTGCATAATATTCCATCATGTATATGTACATTTTCTTTATTCAATCCACTTTTGATGGTCATCTGGGTTGGTTCCCTGCTTTAGCTATTATAGGTAGTGCTGAACATATATATGTAGGTGACTTTTTAGTACCTATACGTGGGATTGCTGGATCATTTGGAAGCTCAGATTTTAGTTGTTTGAGGAAAAACCACACTGATTCTCAAAAATGCTGAAGTAGCTTATATACTTACATATCCACCAACAGTATAGAAGTGTTTCCCTTCTCTCTGCAGTTGTGCTAACATCTTTTTTTTTTTTAATGATAACCATTCTTACTGGTATTAGGTAATATCTCATTGTAGTTTTGATTTGCAATTCACTGATAATCAGTGAGGGTAATAATTAATGAAGCCAAGCATTTTTTCATGTATTTGTTGACTGATTGAATATCTGCCTTTGAGAAGTGTCTGCTCATGTCCTTTGCCCATTTTTAAATGAGGTTGTTTGTTTGTTCATTTGTTTCCTTTCAATTAATGTGAGTTCCTTATAGAACTTGGATATTAGGCCTCTTACGGATTCATAACTTGCAAATATATGTTTTTTCCATTCTGTGGGTTGTCTCTTTACTCTCTTGATGGTTACTTTTACTGTGCAAAATCTTTTCAGTTTGATGATGCACCATCTGCCAATTTTAGCTTTTGCTGCATTTGGTTTTGAGAACTTGGCCATGAATTCATTGCCTATTCTGATGTCCAGAAGGGTGTTCCCTAAGTTTTCTTCTAAGATTCTTATAATTTGAGAATTCATATTTAAGTCCTTTATCCATCTTGAGTTTATTTTTGCATATGGTGATAGGTAGGGGTACAGTTTCATCCTTCTGCATGTGGTTAACCAGTTTTCCCAGCACCATTTGCTAAATGTGATTTCCTTTCCTCAGTGTTTGTTTTTGTCAGCTTTGTCAAAGCTGAGTTTGTTGAAGGTTCATGATTTTATTTCTGGATTCTCTGTCCTGTTTCACTGGTCTGTCTATTCCTGTATCAGAACCATCCTTTCTTGGTAACTGTAGCCTTGTAGTAAAGTTTAAAGTCTGGAAGTGTGGTGTCATTGCAGGGAATTTTCTTATAACTGAGTTGACTTCCTGGATTGCTATTGGCCTGTTTAGAGTTTCTTCCTTTTTCAATCTTGGGAGGTTATGTGATGCCAGGAATTCTTCAATTTCCTCTAGATTTGCTAATTTATTTGCATACAGATGTTCTTAGTAATCTCTGATAATCTTTCAAATTTCTTCAAGGTCAGTTGTGACATCACTTTTTTCATTTCTAATTGTGTTTATTCAGACCTCATTATTTTTTTTGGTCAATTTGGCCAATCTTATTTATTCAATTGGTCTGTCTATCTTATTTATCCTTTAGATGAACCAGTTTTTGTCTTGTTGATTCTATGATTTTTTGAACTCCATTTCACTTAACTGTGCCTTTATTTTAATAATTTCATTTTTCTACTAAATATTGAATTAGATTATGCTTGACTTTCCAGGTCCTTTAGGTGTGTTGCTAAGTTGTTTACTTGAGATCTCTCTATTTTCTTGATATGTGCATGAAAACTTCCCTTTTAATATCACTTTTATGGTATCCCAGAGGGTTTGGTATGTTGTGCTTTTGTTTTCATTTGTTTCCAGGAATTTTTTACTTCTGCCTTAATTTCTGTGTTAACCTCAAAGTAATTCAGAAGCATGTTGTTTAATTTTCATGTATTTGTGTGTTTTTTGGGAGTTCCTGTTGGTGATATTTATTTTTATTCCTCTATGGTCTGAGAAGGTGCTTGAAACAATTTCAACCTTTTGAAATTTGTTCACACTTGATTTATGCCTGAGAATGTGGTCAATCTTGGAGTATATTCCATGTGATGGGAAGAATGCATATTCTGTGGTCGTTGGGTGAACTGTTTTATAAATTACTATTAGATCCAGTTGGTCAAGTGTTGAGTAAAGGTTCTGAATTTCCTTATTATTTTTTTGCCTCAATGATTTGTCTGAGACTATTGTGGGGTATTAAAGCCTCCAACTATAATCGTACAGGTGTCTATGTCCTGTCTTAGTTTAATTTGCAATTGTTTTATAAATCAGAGTGCTCCCACACTCCAATTATAAAATCACACAGAATATTTTATTCCTGTCATAGTGTTATTAAGAGGTTGCTTTGATTTTTAGGTTTTGTAGTTAAACTCCATGGTCTAATAACTCTGTGCTTGCCTATGCTTTTGCAATTTGTAGAACTGTTCATTTATTTCTGTGCTTAGAACTTTCTTTTTTGTTATTTTTTCACATTTTTAAAAATAAAGATGTGGGGTACAATTCAGGGTTAGGTATAAAAAAGTTGATTATGCAGGTACCCTTGTTGATGAGGTGAGCCCCTCCCTCCCCTAGCAATTTCCCTCAATTGCCAATCCCATTCCCCCTTCCCTCACAGTTTCCCACTACTGCCAATCTCTTTCTTATAGTATAATAATTGTTCAAGGTTTGCTTATGAGTGAGAATATATGGTACTCTGTTCTTGGTTTCTTTGATAGACCACTGAGTAAGAACAAATCTAAATCCATCCAAGTTGCTGCGAAGTCCATATGTTTGTCCTTTTTTATGGCTGCATAATATTTCATTGTGTATATATGTACCACATTTTTAAAATCTAGTCCAGCTTCGATGGGCTACATAGTTGGTTCCACGTTTTTGCTATTGTGAATAGAGCTGCAACGAACATACGTGTGCAGGTATTTTTTTTGTAGAATGATGAGAGTTCCTCTGGGTATATTACCAATAGGGGAATTACTGAGTCATATGGAAAGTCAATTTCTTGTTCTTTCAGAAATCGTCACACTGTCTTCAAAAGAGGTTGCACTAGTTTGCATTCCCACCAGCAAATTCATTTTAAAATTACTTATTAATTTTTTATAAAGTTGTGGGGTACAAGTGAGTATTTACTATATAAGTGGGCTGTATACAAGTGAAGTCTGGGCTTCTAGGTAGCTCCCACTCCCCCTGGTAGTGAACCAGGTACACTTTGTGTAATCATGTGCCCCCATATTCTTTCCTCCCTCCCTTCCATAGCAGTGCCTAGCAATTGCTGATGGCACCCTTGTGTTAATGTGACTAGTGTGCAGGGCCCATTTATGAGTGAGAATGTGCAGTATTCAGTTCTTTGTTTCTGTGATAGTTCACCTAGCATCTTCCGAAGGGCTCATCTGGTGGTGGCATATTCTCTTAGGGACTGGATACTGGATAATTTTAATTCTCCTTCACTGATGAAGCTTAACTTAATGGGTTAGAAAATTCTTGGCTGCAATTGCTTTTTTTTTTTTTTTAAGAAAGATAAAGATGGGATCTCAGGTCTTTCTGGCTTTAGGGTTTCTGCTGAGGAGTCTACTGCAATTTTGCTGGGTCTTTTTCAGTAGGTGGTCTGTCTCTTCTCTTTAGCTTCCCTAATCATTTGATTTTTTTGCATTTTCACTTTTGGAGACAGACTATTATGTGTCTTGAGGATGGCCTTCTCATGTAACTGCACAGGTGTTCTATGGATCTCTTGTGTCTGCATGGTTGTCTCTCTAGCAAGACAGGGAACAATTATCTTAGATGACCTTTGTAGAGGCTTGTTCCAGGGTGTTCTCAGATTTCCCTTCTGTCTCAGGAATGTCAATCTGCTGAAGATTTTATCTTTTTATATAATCCCAAATTTCTTAGGCTGCTCATTGTTCTTGAGCCTTTTCTCCTTGTTTTTGTCAGACTAGGTTAGTTCAATAGTTTGATCCTCAAGCTTTGAGATTCTCTCCTCTGACCAGTCACTTCTACTGCTCAGGATTATCATCATGTTTTAAAGTTCCAGGAAATAATTCTTCATTTCCAGGAGTTCATATTGGCCAGCTCAGCTTTTATTTCCTGCATTGTTTCTGTTACCTAGGTGATCTGTGCTTCTATCTTCTCATGGTTTTCTTTCACTGTTTTTGTCCTCCATAGTCTGAATTCTATGTCTGTCATCAGGGAGAGATCATTCTGAACAGGTTCAATTGCTTTGGCTCTGGGAGGACCTTCTATGGGTGATACCAGTTTTTTTTTGTTTTTGTTTTTTGAGTTGGAGTCTCACTCTGTCACCCAGGCTGGAGTGCAGTGGCCACTCCCGGCCACCCGCAGCCTCGACCTGCTGGGCTCCGGCGATCCTCCTGCCTCAGCCTTCCAAGTAGCTGGAACTACAGGCGCACGCGACCACGCCCGGCTCATTTTTTTATTTATTGTAGAGATGAGGTCTCGCCAAGTTGCCCAGGCGGGTCTCGAACCCGCTGGCTCAGGCAATCCACTCACCTCAGCCTCCCAAAGGTGTGGGATTACAGGCTGAGCCACTGAGCCCGGCGATACCAGTTTTTTTGTGTGTGTGTGCTGAGTTCTTCATCTGTGAGGACAGACTCTTCCTTGTTGTTGTTTTAGTTAGATAAGGTTGCTACTGTTGGGGTAGGCTTTTGTGGGATTTATTTTTCATTTTTATGCTTATTTTTAATTTTTATCCCACAAGGTGCTCACATGTACTGCACTCCTTCTTCTACCGGGAGGTGGTAGTCTGTGAGAGTCAGACCACTGTGGGTCCTGCTGCTCTTTTGAGTCTAGCTGCCCTAGGAGGCTGCCACCATTTGCCTGATGTTGGAAGTATCCTGTGAAGATGCAAAGAATCCCACAATGTGAAGGCACAGTGGCTGACTTCTAGGGGAGTTGATCATTTATATATTGGGAGGACCATCTGGAGAAGCTCTGTGATGCCTCAGTTTATGGACTGGTCTGCAAGATCTATGGTGGCATGGGCTTTGTTCTTATCCCCTTCTCAGGGGCTGTATTAATGTCTTAGATGCTTTAATGCACTTTGCCAGTTTGCTCCAGCCAGGTGGTAGCGCTTGGAGGAAATAGCCAGCTTTTATGGTGTCTGTGACGTTTTTGCTTGCCTCTCCCCAGAAATGTATGGAGATAACCTATGCAGTGAGTGAGTTTATGGAAACTCCCAAAGACCCCCAGGCTCTAGGATTTTGAAAGGAGATGGAAGCTGATTGTGGATTGCTAGGTCAATCTGGACTGCTCTCCAGATCCCCCATATAGGTACAATTGCACCCCAGTGGAAAATGGAACCTCTGGAAACTGTGGCCATGCTACAGACTGAGCCTTTTCTGTTGTACAAAAGGGTTCATACACAGAGAGAGGACTTGTCAGAACAGCAGGCATCTCCCTCCACCTTCTCCAGTTCCTTTTCCTTTGTTTGAGGTTGTTGGTGCTCAGGATTCAAAGTTTCTTTCTGCAGAAATTTTTTTCCTGTGGACTGGAACTGGCTGGTCTGCATTTGTTCCCAGTCTCCAGCTGTGAGCACCTAGTTTGGATCACAAGGGAGCATGGATCCCCTGGCCACTCTGGCAGTGCTACAGCAATAACTGAACTGTCTGTTGCCCAGAAGCATTCATGTACAGGAGAGAGGGGTTACCAGGAGCTCCCCCAACTCCCTTTCCTTCACAAGAGGCTGATCTGTGTTGAGAGTTCAAAAGCTCTTTCAGCAACAGAATTTCTGCTGCAGCTTGTCCCAAACCGGAGCTATCTGCAGTGGCAGAACCCGCCCTTGAGGCGAGTGAAAGTAACTGGACTGGCAGTCTTCGAGTTGGCTGCCGAGAGCAGTGCTCCAGTTCTTGGGGATAGTTTGACTTTAGATGCTCAGCGCTAGAATGGGTTCCCAGGTCCGGGTGGGCTCTAGCAGCATGCAGTTGTCCTGTATCCAGCCTGTTTCCCATGTGGGACTGGAGTCCCTTGAGGCTGGCTAAGCCTTCCCAGGTCAATGCAATAGCAAGCTCCGCATCCGAATTTCCTTCACTCACCCTTTCCACATCCTGAGGTTGCACTCTATTTCCCAGGAGACCAGGCAGGGAGAAGGCTTTCTGGCTCCAAAGCCAGCTGTCCTGTTCTCACTCCCCCTGCCCTCTGTGTGTCCCAGTGGTCCTCTGTGGGGTGTGGGGAGCAGCCTCCATAAATAATATATCTTTAATTAAACTAATTTAAAACAAATAAGGCAATGAATTTAGTCATGCATAAATTTTGCCAAATGCTCCTCTAGGTAGAAGGGTTAAAAAAAATGCATAAAACAAATGGGAATCTCTGCTCTTATGGAGCTTATATTATAGTGAAGTCAGATATGCATAAACAAATGTGCTATATACAATCAAATTATTAAATATTTACCAAACATGCCTACATCCCAATGTTTGCAAAGTGCTATGAAATTTAAAAGTTAATATAGCCATAGTTTTTTCTCTTAAAATTTGAACTCTTTTACTCAAAAGAGCCAAATGTAAAACAATCAAAGAACCAATATGATTCACAACATTTTTTGCAAACATAACAGGAATAAAAAGAATAGTATAGTCACTTGACTATTTAATAATAATAATAGTTGTGATAATAATAATCAACTCTTAATTTATTATGACTACTCACATAATTAGGCTATTTGTGTTGCATAAACTCGATAAGGTAAGTAGGACACGCTTGATTAACCCTGTTTGTAGGAAAACTATGAGACAGAGAGAGGTAATGTAACTTGCCTGTGTTTCACAACTGGGAATTAATACTAGAGCTAGAACCAAGTAGCTGGACCTATACTCAATATTTAGACAAGGCAAAGGGAGGGAACTGTGTACCAATGGCACAACTAGAAAGATGCAGAGTACAAAAGGATGTATCAAGACCTCAGGTTTGAAGCAGATAAAACCAAGATCGTTCTTAAGGACTCTTCTAACATCCAAGCACATTATTCCTTTTCTGTGAAATATCATTCCCATTACATACTCTTCAAGTTTGATGGAGCAGATTTTTTCTCTCAGTCAGAGCAGAACTATTTTTGGAGGACAGTTTTCTATTTCTGCAATTCTAATCTCTCTTTGAAACTTACATTCTGCTTCTTTTAGTTTTTGGAGAACATTTCACCTGAAGTCTTTATTCCACTTTCCCCGTTATGTCTAAAACAAACTCATTGTTTTTCTTCCCCCCAAAAGTAGGGGTTTTGGGGTATATTTATTGACATCATTATTCTCCCAATTGCTGAGCCTAAAAACTTTGAAGCCTTCCTTATCATTCCCTCTTTTTTATTCTCCCTTTGCTAAGAGCAGCCAGTCAGCATCTTTAACATTTGCTAGTTCATTTCCATTTCCATTACTCCAAGGCTAAACCAGAATCTCATTACTTTATGTATGGATGAGTTTAATAATCCCATATTTAATTTTCTCAGTTAAATAGTGCATCATACAAATTCGACTTCCGGGTCATTATATATATATATGGTATATTATATATCTTATAATATATATATTATAAGATATATGTATATATAATTATATATATAATTGTCAAATGAAAGTAATTAAGGATAAGGAGAAGCTATCAATGTGTAAATGGAATTTTTATAGCATTTTGTATTTGATATAAGAGCAGGTATTTTGTCAGTCTTGTTTGCTACTTTATCCTCAGTCCCTAAATCAATGCTCTAATGGACAAACTCTAATCAATCATTGATTTAGTCACTAAATCAATGCTCTAATGGAAAGATGGCTGTCCTGCCTTGTAGTATTTACACTTTCCTGCCAAGTATTCCCTATATCATGGTATTCTGATTCCCTCTCCTTGATTGTGGATA
>NW_007260057.1:6459-7493 GCF_000164805.1 Carlito syrichta | reverse complement strand
GCCTTGAATGATGGGAAAATGGAAAGAGCAGTTGAAAGTGGTGGGAAGGTCTCTTTGGAGAGAAGGTGGGTGTGGCAGGGAGAGGCCAGAACTGCAGAAAATTCCTGCAGGGGTGCAGTCATGCTTCATGGGGTGGGTGGGTGGTGAAGACTCAAGCTTGTTGCCTGCTGGCGTGGCTTGCTGGGACCTAGGTCATTCTGTAGAACACATAGAGCTTTAGAAAGAGAAATTCAGCTCGGCTTGGTGGCTCAGCCTGTAATCCTACACTTTGGGAGGCTGAGGTGAATGGATTCCCTGAGCCCATGGGTTCGAAACCTGCCTGGGCAACTTGGCGAGACCTCATCTCTACAATAAATCAAAAAATTAGCCAGGCGTGGTAGCGCGCACCTGTAGTTCCAGCTACTTGGAAGGCTGAGGCGGAAGGATCGCCGGAGCCCAGCAGGTCGAGGCTGCAGTGGCCGGGAGCATGCCACTGCATTCCAGTCTGGGCGACAGAGTGAGACTCCAACTCAAAAAAAAAAGAAAGAGAAATTAGTCTCTGCTTTCTAGTTTTCAACACTGTTTTCCCCTGTGGCTTTTGGCAACCCTATCAATACATACTGTTTCCATTTCACCCGAAGTGTTTGCCCTCAGTACAGTGGTGTGTATGTCAAGTGTGTGTGTGCTCACGTGTGGCGTGTGGTGTGTTTCTGGAGCCTGGGAGATCCCTTATATGGAGAGTTCCCCGTGAGGCTGCTGGTGTGTATCCTAGCAACAGGCTAGCCAGCCAGGCTTCCTTCCTCTGAAGGGATGAGTCTGTCCCCGGGACTTCCTGAAGCTGCTTCAGAAGGTGGTGTGCTGGTTGTTCTTCCTGGACATGAAGGACAGTTGGCACAGAAATCACATCACTTTTTTAAGCCAAATATCTGGGTATTTCCTTGTGCCTAGCTGTATTTTTCTGTGGACAGTGCATAATAATTGTGACTGTTTTTTCTGTACCACCTTGATCTATAGCTGCTTTGCTAGTGACATGTTTTCTTTTTCCAGCAAATGCC
>NW_007260057.1:5420-6417 GCF_000164805.1 Carlito syrichta | reverse complement strand
CCAGGTCAATGCTGGGGTGGCCGTGAGCATGCCACTGCTCTCCAGCCTGGGTGACGGAGTGAGACTCCAACTCAAAAAAAAAAAAAAAAGAATGGGGCAGACTCTGGGTCAGAAGGCCTGTGTCTGGCATTGCCTTGGTCACTTTGAGCAAGTAGGTTGCATGCCCTGTGGCTCCATCCCTCATCCCTAAAAGGGAGGTCATTCTCGAACTTACCGTGCTGGGTTGATGACAGGCTCAACAAGACAGTGCATGAAAGTGCCTGAAACAGGGCCTGGTACCTATAAAGCCACAGGAAATAAAACCACTGTCAGTATTTGTTTTATTATGAACTGAGTTGTGAAGTGATATAACAAATTTGGAAGGGAAATGTGTTCAGCCCTATTTCTAAAAATTTATCTGAAAGATATATGACATACGCAAAGCTTTGCTTAAGGGTGCTCATATAGCATAGTTTTTAATGACAAACATATGGTAATGACCTAAATATTCACTGACGGGGCAGAGCCAAGCCCAGCTGCCCAGAGATAGAGGATGACTCCCAGGACCTCTCAAGCCTGTTCTCGTGGCGAGTCAAGTCCGCCTTTATTACTCCCACTTCAACAAACGTTTGGATGGATATTGGCACCTGGATCGAGATAGAGGTAAGCCAATCCTTGGTGTCACAAACCTTACTACTGCAGGTATGAGAGCTCGCCCTCTGGTACAGACTTATCCCTCGGGTTCAGGGCTCTCCCTCCAGTACAGGACTCTCCCCCAGGTTCAGGGCTATCCGTCCACTGCAGGACTTCCTCTCGGGTTCAGGCCCCCCATCTGGTATAGGACTCCCTCTTGTCTTCAGGGCTCTCCATCTAGTATAGGACTCCCTCTTGGATAGTGCATAACTCCCTCTCAGGTGCAGGGCTCTCCGTCAACTGCAAAACACGTTCTCTCGGGTGCAGGACCCTCTGTCCAATGCATGACATGATTTCATGGGAGCAGGGCTCTCCCATCAGGTGC
>NW_007260057.1:0-5400 GCF_000164805.1 Carlito syrichta | reverse complement strand
GTATTTCATTCATATCCTCCCTAAAACTGAGACCATTAAAAGTACTTAGCATTCCAGGGGTAAAGGTACTGTGTATTTTCTGGATTTCTTGAAAAGCAGCTTTCATAGCTTCAATATAGAGCAATCTAATTTCACCAAAAAAAGCACATTGCATGGCAGAAGCCCAGGGGAGGGGTCAGCTCAGCAGCCTGGGAGCTTCCAGGAGTGATTTTGGCAGAAATAGCCCAGGTTTTCAGGATTTACATTGAAGATTTCAAATTCATTTGGGTGAATGATTCTTTTCTACTTACTGAGGGAACAAGTTGCAAGGGAGGTTAAAAGGAGAAGGTAGGGCTTCTTGGGGCGCTTCCATGTGTGACTGCATGGACGTGAATGAATGCCGATTACTCTGGCTTCAGCAGCTGCCTTGAAACATTGAGCTTACTTAGACTTCTAGAGTTAGAGATCATCAAAGGTGAACCTGGTGGAGCTGGCATCTTTGGTCTTCTCTCCCCTTGGAAAAGATTCAGAGTGTGTTTGTATAGGCACAAATGCAGCTGTCCTTCCTAATTGAAAGGGGGCATTGATCTTGCCAATTCCAAAGTCAGAGTCACCGAGGTGAGTCTACTGGGAAATGGGGACATGCCTTTTGTTGGTCCAGGGATTTCCACAGCAGCAAAGTGTGCACGTTTGTAAATGTATCTCAGTGACTTGTGAAGGCCAGAGAGATCAACTGTTGGATCGACCTTAAAGCATGAGATGCTGTTAGTACAGTCTTTCTGGGACTTAACAGGGAACCTAGAGTGTCCTTCTTTTGATGTGCATCGTTTTGAGTCAGCCATCCAGGGGGGCCTTCGACCCTGTAGTTCACAGTCTGTCCTGTGGGCTGGTTCCCCAGGTGCCATGTCAGCCTCCTTCACCCCCGCTTCCCTGCCATGGAGAGCTAGGAGGCTGCCCATGCAGTCTCGGGTGGGCCTCAGCCCTGGAGAGGTCAAGGGGGGCCCCTGTGTGTGTCCTCCTGGCAGGCTCTCTGGGGTGTGGGGCCCAGCTGCTCTTCTATCCCGCTGTCTGTGACCAGCACGCCTCCTTCTTCTTAGTCCGCCAGGCACAGGCCGAGCACTTCCTTCCATCCTAGTCACCATGCTGTGGAACCTGAACTCCCATGAGGCTGTGGGACTGAGCTGCAACCTCTCTGAGGAGTTTTCTTGGGGGGGAGTGAGGAGGAGCAGGGGCTGCAGTCATGGGGTGGCAGGTGGATTCTGTACCACGTGAGCTCCGTGCACCGCCCCTTTCTCCCTTGTCCTGCTTCCTTTTCTCTTGCCCTGTCTCCTTCTTCCTTGCCATGCTTGGCCGTTTTCTTCCTCATGCTTTCTAGAAGAGAGGAGTGGGCCTAGTCCACCAAGTGCTCCCTGTCTGGAGGTCTCTTGCTGGGCAGGTCACTGGGCGTATATGTGGCAACCTCTGTGACTGTAATCACTTTGGTCTATTCAGGACAAATGGGGGCATGAGGGCCACGGAGGCCTCTCGTGAGAAGCAGCCACCTCACGTGGCCTGTCCAGTGTGGCCAAGGGCACATGCGTGCATACGTGCATGTGTGTGTGTGAGAGAGAGAGAGAGCTGAACTGCAAAATTAGTTTCTTGCTGAAATGGTGTAGAGGATGTGTGATGATTTTAAAACTTAAACCTTGGCTGGTAATGCTTAGACTGGCTTAAAAACAAGGCATTCAGATGGTCTGCCAGGATGGTGTGCGTTAGCCACTTGGACAGACAGGCATTAAGCTTGTTTATGCACCAACTGGGAACCTGGGGTGGTGGGGGAAGGGTGTCTCCTTCATGTCCGTGGCAGATTTTGACTTAGTTCCAAATTAAGCAAGATTCCATCGAACTGTGTTCTGCCTGGCAGACCAGGTGCAGGTATGGGTCTTTGGTGATAAACACATTTGCTCTCCTGTGCTTCAAAGTCCTTGTGTTTGACCCTGTCCTCCAAGAAGGTCGTGGGTGTGCGGGCCATGGAGGTCGGAGCCCGGCAGCCTTGTGCACTGCCCCCAGCTGCCCACTGCTCTAGGAGGGTTCATTATGGGAAAACCCCAGGGACTCAGAGCTGACAACACCTGGGGGTGCTTGGGAAACTTTCTATGGTGAATACGTGTTGGAAGGCACTCCAGCCATGAGCGTGGAGGCAGGCACATGCCTGCCATAGACTGAAGGGTGGCCTCTCAACCTCCCAGCAGTCCTGCTTGCTCTGGGGGTTCTTGTGGGCCTGTTTAAATGTAAAATGAGCAACTATGCTCTTAGCTGTGAGGTTGTAAGCAGAAGAAACAAAAATAATTTTTTAAAGTAAATAATTAAATAGCACGTAGCCCTCTTGGAGACCTAGTGCAGCTGGGGTGCGCAGTGAAATGCCTCACTTCTAGAAGCCTTAGGCTGGAGGCCACAGGGTGCCAGGACCTCAGAGGTTGTACCTAGCACACCCTGGGGCCACCTGGCATTCCAGCCTCATCCCGGAGCCCCAGATGTGGACTAGATGGCTGGGGAGTGGCCAGTGATGCAACTCAACCCCCAACCCCCCAACCCTGGTTTCATCTCCAGGGAGGGAGCAGCGTGCATCTTCTGGGACTGGACAGTGACACAAACTTGCCCTGGATCTTGGGTGTGGAAGGGGCAGGCACAATATGGTCCTAGTACTGGCTCTGAGTATCACTACCCCAAGAAGTCTGGTGGGCAGGTGGCCTCCAGGGCACATGATCTTGTGACTGTGAACCTGAGTGTGTGAGCATGTGTGTTCCCATGTGTATAACACTGAAGGGAAGTATGGGCCCATCAGGAAGGGGAATCACCCAGCCACCCCTCAGACAGCTATTTTTTCAACACAGTGTTGATGCGTATTTGGAGAGGAGGAGGCCAGTGTGGGCAGGAAGCTGGGACCCGTACCTGCCTACATACCAAATGCAGAAACAGCCCTGACCCCTGTGTGGACCAGTCAGCCACCCCATTGCTTCTTTCACCCAGGGATCTCACCCCACCCCACTTCCAGTGGCTCCAAAGTATCCTTTCAGCCACACAGTATTTCCCTGCAAGTAACCTCCCACAATTTGAGTGATACTTTTGCACCACCAGTATGCCCCCAGCAACTTGGTGATGTGTTGCATGCGTGCGTGCATGTGTATGAGACCAGGCTGGGGGTTCAGTGAGGAAGGACCCCATTCCTCATCAAAAGTGTATGTGACATCCAGATCACAGCACTTCCATGGGGCTGCCACTGCCTTAAACAAGTTCCATGATCTTTGAAGTAAGAAGAGATATGGTGGTGTGCTCTAAGGAGACGGGTGCCCTGGGTGTAACAAGCCCATCTGGCCACCGTGAGTAGATGCCCACTTGCAGGGACAGCCCTTCTTCCACCTCCTTCTCGCCCTTTCCCCTTCCTTGGACAGAGGAGTTTCATCCAAGGGAGTCCATGACAATCATGTCTGGAAGTGTTGTGGCCCGCTGGGTCACCAGTTCTCCTGGTGTGTTCACACCTGATTAGCACACACCAAGCCTGGCCTGGAAATGGAGTGTCCCACCATCCTGTTTCATGCTTCACGTGGCCTCATGTGACAGAACACCAGGACAGCCAGTTACTTTAACTGGGGAAAAGTCACTTCAACCATCTGCTTGTCAGAGGTTAAATAGAAACACTGTGCTGATTAAATTATGCATGGGCACAGTTGAAGTGAAATCTTTCTATGGCCTTGAACTTGGATCTTTATATCAACATTAAACTCAGAGATTTGTTAATGAAGATGTAAGAGGGTGACCTTTCCAACAATGAACTTCCAGTTGGCCTCCTGTCCTGGGTAAGACCACCAGTGTTACTAGGCATTCCACAAGCTGTCTCCTCCTGAATGGAAGTGGATTCTCTCTGAAAGAATGGGGCAGGCAGGCTGCACTCGGTGGCTCAGCCTGCAATCCCAGCACTTTGGGAGGCCGAGGAGTGTGGATTGCCTGAGTCCACAGGTTCAAGACCAGCCTGGGCAACTTGGCGAGACCTCCTCATCTCTGCAATAAATAAATTAAAAAAAAGGATAGCCAGGCATGGTAGTGCACACCTGTAGTTCCTGCTACTTGGAAGGTTGAGGCAGAAGGATCACTGGAGCTCAGCAGGTCGATGCTGGAGTGGCCGTGAGCGTGCCACTGCTTTCCAGCCTGGGTGACGGAGTGAGACTCCAACTCAAAAAAAAAAAAAAAAAAGAATGGGGCAGACTCTGGGTCAGAAGGCCTGCGTCTGGCATTGCCTTGGTCACTTTGAGCGAGTAGGTTGCATGCCCTGTGGCTCCATCCCTCATCCCTAAAAGGGAGGTCATTCTCGAACTTTCCGTGCTGGGTTGATGACAGGCTCAACAAGACAGTGCATGAAAGTGCCTGATACAGGGCCTGGCACCTATGAAGCCTCAGGAAATAAAACTGCTGTCAGTATTTGTTTTATTATTAACTGAGTTGTAAAGTGATATAACAAATTTGGAATGGAAATATGTTCAGCCCTATTTCTAAAAATTTCTCTGAAAGATATATGACATATGCAAAGCTTTGCTTAAGGGTGCTCATATAGCATAGTTTTTAATGACAAACATATGGTAATGACCAAAATATCCACTGACAGGGGCAGAGCCAAGCCCAGCTGCCCAGAGATAGTGGATGACTCCCAGGACCTCTCAAGCCTGTTCTTGTGACGAGTCAAGTCCACCTTTATTACTGCCACTTTGACACACCTTTGGATGGATATTGGCACCTGGATCTAGAGAGAGGTAAGCCAATCCTTGGTGTCACAAAACTTACTACTGCAGGTATGAGAACTTGCCCTCTGGTACAGAGTTGTCCCTCGGGTTCAGGGCTCTCCCTCCGGTACAGGACTCTCTCCCAGGTTCAGGGCTATCCGTCCACTGCAGGACTCCTTCTCGGGTTCAGGCCCTCTGTCTGGTATAGGACTCCCTCTCATCTTCAGGGCTCTCCATCTAGTACAGGACTCCCTCTTGGATAGTGCATAACTCCCTCTCAGGTGCAGGGCTCTCCGTCAACTGCAAAACACGTTCTCTCAGGTACAGGACCCTCTGTCCAGTGCAGGACATGATTTCATGGGAGCAGGGCTCTCCCATCAGGTGCAGGACAGGCTTGTTAGATGCAGGACTCTCCCATCAGGTGCAGGACAATCTTCATCGGGTGCAGGACTTTCTTGTCAGGTATGGGACAGGCTGTCTCAGGCACAGGGCGCTCCCATCCGGTGCAGGACAGGCTTTCTTTGGTGCAGGGTTCTCCCATCAAGTGCAGTACAGGCTTTCTTGACTGCAGGGCTCTCCCATCAGGTGCAGGACAATCTCTCTCAGGTGCAAGGCTTTCTTGTCAAGTAAAGGACAGGCTCTCTCAGTTACAGGGCTCTCCCATCAG